>NC_091322.1:8858529-8968529 GCF_038502225.1 Cherax quadricarinatus | reverse complement strand
AAATGACAAAAACCCCTGGGGGCCCCGGAAACAGATATGAAGAGAATGTGGAAAGGAAAAAGGAATGGGGACAACTAAATCGAATCAGGGAAAATAGGGAATGCAGTGGTAGAACGAAAGGAGAGATTTTGTTTATGGGGTTTCCAAAATTGAAGGGGAAAATTTTTTAAAATCAAAGAATGGGGGAAAAAGCAATTTAAAACACAAAATCAAATAATGATGAAGATAGCCGGCAAATTTCTGTTCCTTATAGAGAATCAGAGAGGGGTATCAAAAAAAATTCAAACCTGCATTGGGAAACTAGGAAGGGGGGTAAGGAAGATGGAAATGTAGTCCCAATTTTTTTAAAAAAAGAAAGGAAATATTAATTACAGACCTGAACACTGAGTATGCGGGGCGGAGGGTTAATTAATTGGGGGGAGAGGGAGAGCACCTTTGAAAGACACAAGCTTTTAAAAAGACAACCAGCACGGTTTAGGGGAAAGAAATCCCGGTCACAAACCTACTGGAGTTTTTTTTACAACGTAACAGAAGGGCCTTGGGAAAAGTTCCTCACAAGAGGGTTTAAAGCAAAGCCAGGGGGATGAGGACCATAAAAGGAAAGGCACTGCAGTGGGTCAAAAAAAATCTGACAGGGGAAAAGTCGCGGAAGGGGCGATTTTCAGAGGGGGGCCCCGGGCGAGGGGCCCACAGGGGTTAAAAACCAGGATCTATGCTGTTTTTTTTATATGTCAAAACAAAAGGGGACAGACTCAGAAATGTTTTTTGTTTGCAGGGTGATTTAAGAAGAGGGGAATTAAATTTTGAGGATCAGGGAGGATTTGAAAAAGATTTTGGGCAGGCTCAAACCCGGGCCAATGGAAATAATACCTGACTTTTTTTTATCCGGTTTCCCCAAAATGTTGGTTAATGATGAAATTCTATGTAACTGTATTTTGTATACCTGAATAAAATTTCTTTAAATGGCTTTGAATTTAACTCCCAAATGCAAAGTCATGAAGATTTTTGGGGGGCAAAGAAACCCGAGTAAGTCTAGGTTGGCCAAAAACGCAAACTCACTTCGGGGAAAAAAATTTTGAGTATAAAACCCCAGCAAACTTTCCGGGGGCGACATCAATCGGGTAACCGCTGCAACATAGGGGGTTCAAAACCTAAGAAAAGTTTCCCATACCCTTTAGTAAGGAATCGGGTTTAAGACTTTACACCACATACGTCAGGCCCATACTGGAGTATGCAGCACTAGTTTGGAATCCATACCTGGTCAAGCACATCAAGAAATTAGATAAAGTGCAAAGGTTTGCAACGAGACTAGTCCCAAAGCGATGCTTTACAGCTCTTTACTTTACAGCATTTCTCTAATACAGCAGTTTTCAATTATACCCATTTTTCATTTATTCAGACATCCTGCAGTAGATATATTCACCGCTCACTATAAGCTAAGGATGAAAATATTTTAATGTGTACTGTATATAATATATACAGTATAACCTCGTGAAAATTTTTATATATATATATATATATATATATATATATATATATATATATATATATATATATATATATATACATATATACATACATACATACATACACCGAGCCCCACATCAAGTGAAATACATTAGTCACGTTGCTTGACTTTACTAAGTTATTTTAGGTTAAATTTGTCATATTTTAAAATAAACATTAATATTATGTTTGAGGCCTAAACAAAAAGTTACAGTGAGGCGCACACAGTCGTGTGCACGTGAGATAAGAGTGAAAGCTATGAGACCAGCCCTTTCTCCTTTGATAGTGAAACCAGTCCCGCTGCAGCAGGTCCTCGTGCCCACTCTTCTTCCATCTCTCCCTCTCACCTTCACCTACGTCAGTACCATACCATTACTACTACTACGGTTCCAACCCTAATCTATATGAGAATTACATAATGGATATGAAAGTTAGTTATATTTCCCCGTCATACTCCATTACACGCGAGACTTTAGTAGAATACTAAAGGTATCGTCAAGTACAATCCATTAAAGCTTCAACAAAGTATGGAAAAGGAAGGATGTGTAGGTGGAGTAGAGGTAATGAAGTCAGCCTGAGCTGCGAGACTTCATTAACGCGATGAGGATATCACTAAGCATTCCACTATGGGTTCGGTATAAGTTTATTCCACACACAGGACAAATAAAAAATGATATACCACCACCGAGCAAAAAAAATATGCATACGTACATGTACACATATAAAGTTAATATTTATTTTTTGCAATAACCGCACAAAACACAGCCTGAGGTATTGTTGTTGCTTAGCACTAGTGTGCTAAGCAACAACAAATAAATTTAGGGTGACCCAAAGTGGGAGCGAGAGGGGATTAAACTACACTGATTGGTGTGTGGTTAGTAAGTCGATTAATGTGTTTGTTCGTTACCATTTTGTCCTAAGCACATGTCGATTAGACACTAGGCCTGTTGTATACGCGTGCATGTATGTGTGTCTGCGTTTGTGTGTCTCTGTACTCACCTAATATGGGCCTGGCGTGTGTGTGTGTGTGTACTCACCTATTTGTGGTTGCAGGGGTCGAGTCATAGCTCCTGGCCCCGCCTCTTCGCTGATTGCTACTAGGTCTTCTCTCTCCCTGTGTGTGTACTCACCTATTTGTGGTTGCAGGGGTCGAGTCCTAACTCCTGGCCCCGCCTCTTCACCGGTTGCTACTAGACCCTCTCTCTCCCCGCTCCATGAGCTTTATCAAACCTCGTCTTAAAACTGTGTATGGTTCCTGCCTCCACTACGTCATTTTCTAGGCTATTCCACTGCCTTACAACTCTATGACTGAAGAAATACTTCCTACTATCTCTCTGACTCATTTGTGTCTTCAACTTCCAATTGTGGCCTCTTGTTTCTGTGTCCCCTCCCTGGAACATCCTGTCCTTGTCCACCCTAGTTGTACTCACCTAGTTGAGGTTGCACCTTGTTGGGTTTCGAGTCCAAGCTCCTGGCATACTCCAGTATGAAACTATTCCACTTCCTGACTACTCTGTGGCTGAAGAAATTCTTCCTAACATCCCTTTGACTCATTGGAGTCTTCAACTTCCAATTGTGACCCCTTGTTTCTGTGTCCCATCTCTGAAACATCCTGTCTTTGTCCACCTTGTCTATTCTGTGCTGTATTTTATATGTCGTTATCATGTCTCTCCTGACCCTTCTGTTCCACAGTGTCGTCAGGCCAATTTCCCTTAGCTTTAGGACTAGTCTTGCAAACTTTCTCTAATTGCTTGACGTGCTTGACCAGGTATGGATTCCAAACTAGTGCTGCATACTCCAATATGGGCCTGAAGTACATGGTGTGCAGAGTCTTGAACGATTCCTTACTGAGGTATCGAAACGCTATTATTAGGTTTGTCAGACGCCCGTATGCCTCAGGAGATGTGCTCGGTATTATACTCACCCCAAGATCTTTTTCCTTGAGTGAGGTTTGCAGTCTTTGGTCACCTAGACTATACTCTGTCTGCGGTCTTTGCCCTTCCCCGATCTTCATGGCTTTGCATTTGGCAGGGTTAAATTCAAGGAGCCAGTTGCCGGACCAGGCTTGTAGCCTATCCAAGTCTGTATGTAGTCCTGCCAGATCCTCGATCGATTTGATTCTCCTCATTAACTTAACATCATCTGCAAAGAAGGACACTTCTGAGTCTATCCCTTCCGTTATGTCATTCACATATATCATAAACAGCACAGGTCCTAGGATTGACCCCTGTGGAACCCCGCTCGTCACAGGCGCCCACTCTGACACCTTGTCACGTACCATGATTCGTTGTTGCCTCCTTGTCAGATATTCTCTGATCCATTGCAGTGCCTGATCCTCTAGCTTTTGCATTAACCTCTTATGAGGAACTGTGTCGAAGGCCTTGCAGTCCAAGAAAATGCAGTCTATCCACCCCTCTCTTTGTCTTATTTCTCTCACCTTGTCATAAAACTCCAGTAGGTTTGTGACACAGGATTTTCCTTCCCTGAAACCGTGCTTGCTGTCGTTTATAAGCTTGTGTCTTTCAAGGTGCTCCACCACTCTCCTCCTCCTGATGATCTCCATGACTTTGCATACTATACACGTTAGCGACACAGGTCTGTAGTTTAATGCCTCGTGTCTGTTTTATTTTTTAAAAATTGGGACTACATTTGCCATCTTCCATACCTCAGGTAGTTGCCCAGTTTCAATGGATGTGTTAAGATTTTTGTTAATGGCACACACAGCATCTCTGCTCCCTCTCTAAGGAACCATGAAGAGATGTTGTCTGGTCCCACCTCCTTTGAGGTATCAAGTTCACATAGCAACTTCTTCACCTCCTACTCGTCGGTTGTGTGTACCTCATCCAGCACTTGTTGGTGTACCTTCCTGTTCTGAATTCATTCCTGTCTCCACTGTGAATACTTCTTTAAATCTAATGTTGAGCTCCTCACATACTTCTTGGTCGTCTCTTGTGAACTCCCCACCTTCCTTCCTCAGCCTGATTATCTGGTCCTTGACTGTTGTTTTCCTCCTGATGTGGCTGTACAACAGGTTCGGGTCAGACTTGACTTTCGATGCTATGTCATTTTCGCTAAGCCTCTTTATATGTGCATATTCATTTCTGACTCTTCGGCTGATCTCTTTATTTTCCTGGGTCCTTTGTCTTCTGTACTTTTTCCATTCTCTAGTGCACCTAGTTTTTGCCTCCCTACACCTTTGGCTGAACGAAGGACTCGTTCTGGTCTTCCCATTATTTCTGTTTCCCTTCGGAACAAACCTCTCCTCTGCCTCCTTGCATTTTGTTGTTACATAATCCATCATGTCTGTTACTGGTTTTCCTGCCAATTTTTTCTCCCACTGAACGTCTTGCAGGCAGTTCTTCATGCCTGTGTTGTCCTCCCTTTTGAAGCTTTCTTTTCCCCGTCCTATTCTTGTTACTCTCACCACTTGTAGCTCAAGTATGTAAAAGCACAGAACCACATGATCACTAGCTCCAAGCGGCCTTTCGTACGTGATATCCTCGATGTCAGAACTACTCAAGGTGAATACTAGGGCCAGTCTTGTGGTTTTCCAGTACCAAATCCATCATCTTGGCTCTCCATGTTTCGGGACCCCCATGGGTCCCGTGTGTGTGTGTGTGTGTGTGTGTGTGTGTGTGTGTGTGTGTGTGTGTGTGTGTGTGTGTGTGTGTGCGTGCGCGCGCACACACGCGCGCTCATGTGTGGCGTACTCACCTAGTTGTGGTTGTGGGAGTCGAGTCACAGCTCCTGGCCCCGCCTTTTCAACTGGCCGCTACCCGGTCACTCTTCCCGCTCCGTGAGCTTTATCATTCCTCTTCTTAAAGCTATGTATGGATCCTGCCTCCACTACATCACTGCCCAGGCTATTCTACTTCCTGACAACTCGGTGACTGAAGAAATACTTCCTAGCATCCCTGTGGTTCATCTGAGTCTTCAGCTTCCAACTGTGACCCCTTGCTGTTGTGTCCCATCTCTGGAACATCCTGTCTGTCCACCTTGTCTATACCTCTCGGTATTTTATATGTCGTTATCATATCTCCCCTAACTCTCCTGTCTTCCAGTGTCGTCAGGTCGATTTCCCTTAAGCTCTCCTCGTAGGACATACCTCTTAGTTCCGGGACTAGTCTTGTTGCAAACCTTTGCACTTCCTCTAGTTTCCTTACATGCTTGTCTAGGTGTGGGTTTCAAACTGGCGCTGCATATTCCAATATGGGCCTAACGTACACAATGTACAGGGTCCTGAATGACTCCTTATTTAGATGTCGGAATGCTGTTAGGTTTGCTAGGCGCCCGTATGCTGCAGCAGTTATTTGGTTGATGTGCGCTTCAGATGTTCCCGGTGTTATACTCACCCCAAGATCCTTTTTCTTGAGGTAGGTAGGTAGGTAGGTGTGTGTGTGTGTGTGTGTGTGTGTGTGTGTGTGTGTGTGTGTACTCACCTAGTTGAGGTTGCGGGGGTCGAGTCCGAGCTCCTGGCCCCGAGTGTGTGTGTGTGTGTGTGTGTGTGTGTGTGTGTGTGTGTGTGTGTGTGTGTGTGTGTGTGTGTGTGTGTGTGCGCGCGCGGTGTACTTGACTCACGAAATCATGACACAATTGCAAAGAAACCATACCACGGGTGGGGTTTGAAGCCGCGGTCAGTCTCAAAACTCCAGACCGTCGCGTTAGCCAATGGCCAGCTAGCTTCAATAAGATTCATTCAACTAGGTATACTTATAAACCTACGGTGTATAAATATACACATATGGTGTATAAATATACACCTATGGTGTATATTTATGGTGTATATTTATGGTGTATGGTTTGTGGTGTGTGTGTGTGTGTGTGGTGTACTTGTGTGTGTGTGTGTGGTGTACTTGTGTGTGTGTGTGTGTGTGTGTGTGTGTGTGGTGTACTTGTGTGTGTATGTGTGTGGTGTACTTGTGTGTGTGTACTCACCTATTTGTGGTTGCAGGGGAGAAAGGGGGAAGGGAGAGAGACATTGCCTATTTGTAGCTACAGAACAGAGGACTCTGTTCACTTTATACATATTTTTTAAATTCTTAATGGATACAGCCCCTTTAATACATTCCATTAGTTAACCACTCTATCTGACAAAAACAGTTCTACAATCCTTTCCAATCCACTTTTTTTTTCTCTCCATTTGCAAATGTGGCCCCGAGTTATCCCTGTTGCAGCTACTAAGAAATCTTCCTTACCTACTTTTCTCAAGTCTTTTCAAGACCTTACGGGGTTATATGTCTCCTCTTTTTTCCTTCTATCAGCGTACATAGGCAACTTTAATGTTTTCAACTTTTCATTATTACTCAAATCTAGCAGCCATTTTCTTGCCCCTTTTTGAACATTATTTCAGGCTTGGGCACATTAAAAAAAATACAAAACTTGTCAACTAAACCGTTCCGTAGTTGAAAGGGTCTTCCCTGTCACATTTTTTTAAATAGTCACAATATGTGCCATCTTCCATATGTTTGCTAATTTATCTTCCTGTAGTTAAATCCTAAAAAAAAAAATTCAAAGTGTATGACTTAACTCATTTGCACATTTTGTTAGCCTAGAGGATGCCTCCCTCTGGTCCTATTGTTTTTTCTTACTAGCATCTAGTAAGAATTTCTTTATTTCCTCTTTAGCTATTTCAGTATCCTCTAGTAAATAAGTCACTCAGTCTGACTGTTTTGGGTTATCCTAGGTACTTTACACATAGTATGCTGCTATGTATGATAATCTATGTAACTGTATTTGTGTATACCTAAATAAACTTACTAGTTTAGCTGTCTGCTTGGGATTGAAATATTCAACCTGAAAAATAGTTTTTGCCTCCTCTCATTGATGGTGCGTTGCTGACTCTCATTGATGGTATATTGCTGCCTCTCATTGATGGTGTGTTGCTGCCTCTCATTGATGGTGTGTTGCTGCCTCTCATTGATGGTATATTGCTGCCTCTCATTGATGGTGTGTTGCTGCCTCTCATTGATGGTATATTGCTGCCTCTCATTGATGGTGTGTTGCTGCCTCTCATTGATGGTATATTGCTGCCTCTCATTGATGGTGTGTTGCTGCCTCTCATTGATGGTATATTGCTGCCTCTCATTGATGGTGTGTTGCTGCCTCTCATTGATGGTGTGTTGCTGCCTCTCATTGATGGTGTGTTGCTGCCTCTCATTGATGGTTTGTTGAAGCCTCTCATTGATGGTTTGTTACTGCCTCTCATTGATGGTTTCTTGCTGCTTCTCATTGATTGTGTGTTGCTGCCTCTCACTGATGGTTTGTTGCTGCCTCTCATTGATTGTGTGTTGCTGCCTTTCATTGATGGTTTGTTGCTGCCTCTCACTGATGGTTTGTTGCTGCCTCTAATTGATGGTGTGTTGCTGCCTCTCATTGATTGTGTGTTGCTGCCTCTCATTGATGGTATATTGCTGCCTCTCATTGATGGTATATTGCTGCCTCTCATTGATGGTTTGTTCCTCCCTCTCATTGATGGTGTGTTGCTGCCTCTCATTGATGGTTTGTTCCTCCCTCTCATTGATGGTGTGTTGCTGCCTCTCATTGATGGTTTGTTCCTCCCTCTCATTGATGGTGTGTTGCTGCCTCTCATTGATGGTATATTGCTGCCTCTCATTGATGGTTTGTTCCTCCCTCTCATTGATGGTGTGTTGCTGCCTCTCATTGATGGTTTGTTCCTCCCTCTCATTGATGGTGTGTTGCTGCCTCTCACTGATGGTGTGTTGCTGCCTCTCATTGATGGTGTGTTGCTGCCTCTCATTGATGGTGTGTTGCTGCCTCTCATTGATGGTTTGTTCCTCCCTCTCATTGATGGTGTGTTGCTGCCTCTCATTGATGGTGTGTTGCTGCCTCTCATTGATGGTGTGTTGCTGCCTCTCATTGATGGTGTGTTGCTGCCTCTCATTGATGGTGTGTTGCTGCCTCTCATTGATTGTGTGTTGCTGCCTCTCATTGATGGTGTGTTGCTGCCTCTCATTGATGGTGTGTTGCTGCCTCTCATTGATGGTGTGTTGCTGCCTCTCATTGATGGTGTGTTGCTGCCTCTCATTGATGGTGTGTTGCTGCCTCTCATTGATGGTGTGTTGCTGCCTCTCATTGATGGTGTGTTGCTGCCTCTCATTGATGGTGTGTTGCTGCCTCTCATTGATGGTGTGTTGCTGCCTCTCATTGATGGTGTGTTGCTGCCTCTCATTGATGGTGTGTTGCTGCCTCTCATTGATGGTGTGTTGCTGCCTCTCATTGATGGTGTGTTGCTGCCTCTCATTGATGGTGTGTTGCTGCCTCTCATTGATGGTGTGTTGCTGCCTCTCATTGATGGTGTGTTGCTGCCTCTCATTGATGGTGTGTTGCTGCCTCTCATTGATGGTGTGTTGCTGCCTCTCATTGATGGTGTGTTGCTGCCTCTCATTGATGGTGTGTTGCTGCCTCTCATTGATGGTGTGTTGCTGCCTCTCATTGATGGTGTGTTGCTGCCTCTCATTGATGGCGTGTTGCTGCCTCTCATTGATGGTGTGTTGCTGCCTCTCATTGATGGTGTGTTGCTGCCTCTCATTGATGGTGTGTTGCTGCCTCTCATTGATGGTGTGTTGCTGCCTCTCATTGATGGTGTGTTGCTGCCTCTCATTGATGGTGTGTTGCTGCCTCTCATT
Organism: Cherax quadricarinatus; assembly: GCF_038502225.1. Classification (NCBI taxonomy): domain Eukaryota; kingdom Metazoa; phylum Arthropoda; class Malacostraca; order Decapoda; family Parastacidae; genus Cherax; species Cherax quadricarinatus. Next base: position 8,959,377 of record NC_091322.1, on the reverse strand, counting down.
GATGGTGTGTTGCTGCCTCTCATTGATGGTGTGTTGCTGCCTCTCATTGATGGTGTGTTGCTGCCTCTCATTGATGGTGTGTTGCTGCCTCTCATTGATGGTGTGTTGCTGCCTCTCATTGATGGTGTGTTGCTGCCTCTCATTGATGGTGTGTTGCTGCCTCTCATTGATGGTGTGTTGCTGCCTCTCATTGATGGTGTGTTGCTGCCTCTCATTGATGGTGTGTTGCTGCCTCTCATTGATGGTGTGTTGCTGCCTCTCATTGATGGTGTGTTGCTGCCTCTCATTGATGGTGTGTTGCTGCCTCTCATTGATGGTGTGTTGCTGCCTCTCATTGATGGTGTGTTGCTGCCTCTCATTGATGGTGTGTTGCTGCCTCTCATTGATGGTGTGTTGCTGCCTCTCATTGATGGTGTGTTGCTGCCTCTCATTGATGGTGTGTTGCTGCCTCTCATTGATGGTGTGTTGCTGCCTCTCATTGATGGTGTGTTGCTGCCTCTCATTGATGGTGTGTTGCTGCCTCTCATTGATGGTGTGTTGCTGCCTCTCATTGATGGTGTGTTGCTGCCTCTCATTGATAGTGTGTTGCTGCCTCTCATTGATGGTGTGTTGCTGCCTCTCATTGATGGTGTGTTGCTGCCTCTCATTGATGGTGTGTTGCTGCCTCTCATTGATGGTGTGTTGCTGCCTCTCATTGATGGTGTGTTGCTGCCTCTCATTGATGGTGTGTTGCTGCCTCTCATTGATGGTGTGTTGCTGCCTCTCATTGATGGTGTGTTGCTGCCTCTCATTGATAGTGTGTTGCTGCCTCTCATTGATGGTGTGTTGCTGCCTCTCATTGATGGTGTGTTGCTGCCTCTCATTGATGGTGTGTTGCTGCCTCTCATTGATGGTGTGTTGCTGCCTCTCATTGATGGTGTGTTGCTGCCTCTCATTGATGGTGTGTTGCTGCCTCTCATTGATGGTGTGTTGCTGCCTCTCATTGATGGTGTGTTGCTGCCTCTCATTGATGGTGTGTTGCTTCCTCTCATTGGTGGTGTGTTGCTGCCTCTCATTGATGGTGTGTTGCTGCCTCTCATTGAAGGCGTGTTGCTGCCTCTCATTGATAGTGTGTTGTTACCTCTCATTGATAGTGTGTTGTTACCTCTCATTGATAGTGTGTTGTTACCTCTCATTGATAGTGTGTTGTTACCTCTCATTGATAGTGTGTTGTTACCTCTCATTGATAGTGTGTTGTTACCTCTCATTGATAGTGTGCTGTTACCTCTCATTGATAGTGTGTTGCTGCCTCTCATTGATAGTGTGTTGCTGCCTCTCATTGATAGTGTGTTGCTGCCTCTCATTGATAGTGTGTTGCTGCCTCTCATTGATAGTGTGTTGCTGCCTCTCATTGATAGTGTGTTGCTGCCTCTCATTGATAGTGTGTTGCTGTCTCTCATTGATAGTGTGTTGCTGCCTCTCATTGATAGTGTGTTGCTGTCTCTCATTGATAGTGTGTTGCTGCCTCTCATTGATAGTGTGTTGCTGCCTCTCATTGATAGTGTGTTGCTGCCTCTCATTGATAGTGTGTTGCTGCCTCTCATTGATAGTGTGTTGCTGCCTCTCATTGATGGTGTGTTGCTGCCTCTCATTGATGGTGTGTTGCTGCCTCTCATTGATGGTGTGTTGCTGCCTCTCATTGATAGTGTGTTGCTGCCTCTCATTGATGGTGTGTTGCTGCCTCTCATTGATGGTGTGTTGCTGCCTCTCATTGATGGTGTGTTGCTGCCTCTCATTGATGGTGTGTTGCTGCCTCTCATTGATGGTGTGTTGCTGCCTCTCATTGATGGTGTGTTGCTGCCTCTCATTGATGGTGTGTTGCTGCCTCTCATTGATGGTGTGTTGCTGCCTCTCATTGATAGTGTGTTGCTGCCTCTCATTGATGGTGTGTTGCTGCCTCTCATTGATGGTGTGTTGCTGCCTCTCATTGATGGTGTGTTGCTGCCTCTCATTGATGGTGTGTAGCTGCCTCTCATTGATGTGTGTTGTTGCTCTCATTGATGGTGTGTTGCTGCCTCTCATTGATGGTGTGTTGCTGCCTCTCATTGATGGTGTGTTGCTGCCTCTCATTGATAGTGTGTTGCTGCCTCTCATTGATGGTGTGTTGCTGCCTCTCATTGATGGTGTGTTGCTGCCTCTCATTGATGGTGTGTTGCTGCCTCTCATTGATGGTGTGTTGCTGCCTCTCATTGATAGTGTGTTGCTGCCTCTCATTGATGGTGTGTTGCTGCCTTTCATTGATGGTGTGTCGCTGCCTCTCATTGGTGTGTTGCTGCCTCTCATTGATGGTGTGTTGCTGCATCTCATTGATGGTGTGTTGCTGCCTCTCACTGAGGATGTGTTGCTGTCTCTCATTGATGGTGTGTTGCTGCCTCTCATTGATGGTGTGTTGCTGCCTCTCATTGATGGTGTGTTGCTGCCTCTCATTGATGGTGTGTTGCTGCCTCTCATTGATAGTGTGTTGCTGCCTCTCATTGATGGTGTGTTGCTGCCTCTCATTGATGGTGTGTTGCTGCCTCTCATTGATGGTGTGTTGCTGCCTCTCATTGATGGTGTGTTGCTGCCTCTCATTGATGGTGTGTTGCTGCCTCTCATTGATGGTGTGTTGCTGCCTCTCATTGATGGTGTGTTGCTGCCTCTCTTGGTGTGTTGCTGCCTCTGATGGTGTCTTGCTGCCTCTGATGGTGTCTTGCTGCCTCTGATGGTGTCTTGCTGCCTCTGATGGTGTCTTGCTGCCTCTCATGGTGTGTTGCTGCCTCTGATGGTGTCTTGCTGCCTCTGATGGTGTCTTGCTGCCTCTGATGGTGTCTTGCTGCCTCTCATTGATTGACTCTCATTGATGGTGTGTTGCTGCCTCTCATTGATGGTGTGTGCTGACTCTCTGCCTCTCATTGATGGTGTGTTGCTGCCTCTCATTGATGGTGTGTTGCTGCCTCTCATTCTTGTCGCATCATTTCTATTTTGATGCATAAAAACTGCCATTAAAGTGAAGTAATATAATGAACATTTAGTTACAGTTCCGCCCTCACATAAGCTGCCCAATTTATTTATTTACAGTTAAAATCTGCAGTTCCAGTAACTTTTCCTCTCACGGTCACTTTTATCAATAGTTCCCTAAGAATATTACGTAATCCCTCATTTATCTTATCCAACTCTTCTCTTTCACAATTATTATTAAATGTTGGGTTATATACATTTATAATTAAGAGTTTTTCTTCTTTACTTTGTAGTCTTAATCCTAAAATATCAACATTTTCAGTATTTTGTATATCACTTTACATAACTTGAGTGTTTTTCCAATATTACCAAACATCATCTTCCCTTCTCTGCTGTCTCTTCCTCACACTCACTCATTTATCTCAAATACATTACCATTTAAAATATTTTTTCCAGTTTGGTTTTAGTTAGACAAATTATATCGGGTTTCTTTTCAGTTGGATTATTCCATTTATATCAGTGTACAAAATCTTCAGATATGTATTATTCTCAGTGATGATTTTGTATCCATTTGTTTCAACATTATTTTCGTTTATCTTGTGGTCGTTTATTTAAGAAACTGTTTGATGGGTTTACACGACCCTGTTACTCTGTAAAAAAAAAAATCTCTCACTTCTACCCTCAATTCAGCTTTTTATCAGTGTTTATGAAATCTTCTATTTTCACCTTCTCCTGCTTACAAAGATCTTGTTTAATTTGTATATCCTTATTATTCTTCATTTCCTTGATATGCTCAACTTTTTTTTTAAGTTATGTTTGATTAGTGTAAATGTTGTTATTAGTGGCTTATACTTGTCTTTCTTTCATTGTCCAGTAGGCCTTTATGCCACAATGTTCTTGATAGTTAAAATTCATAACGCATTTTGTCGTCTAATTTATGTGTTGTTCTATTAGCTATAGCAATGATTTTTTTAGTTATTACCATCTGGTGTTCAATCTGTCTTTTCTCTAGTAAATCTTAAAAAGCTTTCTTCAGTCTTAGATTTGTATGCTTCCAGACTTTCTTCTCTTCCTCTAACTTCTTGTTGACACACTCAGCACTATAGTGTTGACACAGCACTATCTTGTTGACACACTCAGCACTATAGTGTTGACACAGCACTATCTTGTTGACACACTCAGCACTATAGTGTTGACACAGCACTATCTTGTTGACACACTCAACACTATAGTGTTGACACAGCACTATCTTGTTGACACACTCAACACTATAGTGTTGACACAGCAATATCTTGTTGACACACTCAGCACTATAGTGTTGACACAGCACTATCTTGTTGACACACTCATCACTATAGTGTTGACGCAATCAGCACCTTCTTGTTGACACACTCAGCACTATAGTGTTGACACAGCACTATCTTGTTGACACACTCAGCACTATAGTGTTAACACAGCACTATCTTGTTGACACACTCAACACTATAGTGTTGACACAGCACTATCTTGTTGACGCAATCAGCACTATAGTGTTGACACAGCACTATCTTGTTGACGCAATCAGCACCTTCTTGTTGACACACTCAACACTATCTTGACACACTCAACACTATCTTGACACACTCAACACTATCTTGACACACTCAACACTATCTTGTGCTAGCTGGCTGCACCTGATGTTCTAATTCTGACTTACATTTAGTCTAATTAAACTCTCGTTTAATTTGCTTCTCAACATTATCATTATTAACAGATAATTCCTGATTTATCACTTCTCTCTCTTCATTACCTTACTAAATGTCGTCTGTATTTTCTGGAAGGAAGCCTTTTCTTATTTAATTTCTGTTAATCCTTCTAGCCTTACCTGAGGTTGTTCAATTTTAGTCATTATGTCCATCCATCCACTGGTTTCCTTGTCTACAGGTACCGTGTACTCTCTGTGCCAGCTATATGTGGTTGCAAGGGTCGAATTACAGCTCCTGGCCCCGCCTTTTTCTCGGTTCTAAGAACCTTATCGTACGTCTTCTTAAAGTTATGTATGGATTCTGCTTCTACTACATCACTCTCCAGATTGTTCCACTCCCTGACAACTCTAAGGCTGAAGAAATACTTCATAACATCCCTAAGAGCCTTTCTTGTTCCTGTATCCTATCTCTGTAGTGTACTCACCTAATTGTGGTTGCAGGGGTCGAGACTCAGCTCTGTGTGTGTGTGTGTGTGTGTGTGTGTGTGTGTGTGTGTGTGTGTGTGTGTGTGTGTGTGTGTGTGTGTGTGTATGTGTGTGTGTGTGTGTGTGTGTATGTGTGTGTGTGTGTGTGTGTGAAAACAGAAACGTACCAGTTGGTTAACTTTCACTTTCTACGCCACAAGAAAGTTAGTGTTGGTCGGTACACACACACAGTTCTTGTTTTGCTCTTATTTTTAGTTTCGTTCTCGTTGCTGGTGACTGAGCTGACACTTGCCAGCCCTTTTTGTTTTTTTATTGAAGTACTATCTTGTTAAGTCTTTTTGTGTAGGTCGGTTAGTATTTTTGTTTGTGACTTATGTTATCAGAGAGTTTCAGTAGGGTCGTAGAGGGGTCTTCAGGAGGGTCTTGGAGGAGGTCTTCAGGAGGGTCTTGGAGGGGGTCTTCAGGAGGGTCTTGGAGGGGGTCTTCAGGAGTCTTGGAGGGGATCTTCAGGAGGGTCTTGGAGGGGGCCTTCAGGAGGGTCTTGGAAGGGGTCTTCAGGAGGGTCTTGGAAGGGGTATTCAGGAGGGTCTTGGAGGGGGTATTCAGGAGGGTCTTGGAAGGGGTATTCAGGAGGGTCTTGGAGGGGGTATTCAGGAGGGTCTTGGAAGGGGTATTCAGGAGGGTCTTGGAGGGGGTATTCAGGAGGGTCTTGGAGGGGGTATTCAGGAGGGTCTTGGAGGGGGTATTCAGGAGGGTCTTGGAGGGGGTATTCAGGAGGGTCTTGGAAGGGGTATTCAGGAGGGTCTTGGAAGGGGTATTCAGGAGGGTCTTGGATGGGGTCTTCAGGAGGGTCTTGGAGGGGGTATTCAGGAGGGTCTTGGAGGGGGTATTCAGGAGGGTTTTGGAGGGGGTATTCAGGAGGGTCTTGGAGGGGGTATTCAGGAGGGCCTTGGAGGGGGTATTCAGGAGGGTCTTGGAGGGGGTCTTCAGGAGGGTTTTGGAAGGGGTATTCAGGAGGGTCTTGGAGGGGGTATTCAGGAGGGTCTTGGAGGGGGTATTCAGGAGGGTTTTGGAGGGGGTATTCAGGAGAGTCTGGGAGGGGGTATTCAGGAGGGTCTTGGAGGGGGTATTCAGGAGGGTCTTGGAGGGGGTCTTCTAGTCTCAATGTTCAAGCAGGGGGAGAGACAGGAGACTGAATTATAGGCTAGTAACACTAATATATACGCTAAGATAGTCTGATGACTTAGTGTGAATGTTAGTATCACTAACACTGGCTAAGATAATCATGAGGCTCCAGAAAGACTTTAGACAGGCTGCAAGAATGATCGTTCAGTGGCTGTTGGAAATCAATCGCAAAAGGGCTAACAGGTCAGAGAAGGAACGGAAGATGAAGTACAATCTGGGAGGAGAGTTCCTTGGAACGGACATCGTGCTCAACACCGCAGCTGCTTTACAACAACAGCGTGACTGTGGCAGCGCATGCGTGACTGGCGAATTTCAGAACAATCTTCAGAAATTTTAAAATTACACATGAAGCTTGCCATGACATTCACGGAGCTAGCAGCATCGACAAGATCAAATATTTTGAGAAGCTAGAAAAGCTCCCATGGTTTAAAACCAGACTAGTCCCAGAACCGGGGAGAATTTATTATGAAGAGAGAATAAAGTAGTTTGGAAAGAGAAGAAGCAGGAAGATATGATACGCAAGTTACTCTGCGGAACTAATAGAGCGGAAATGCTAGAACTAGGCGAGAGCGGACGGGACAGGAAGTCATGGAATTGTGAAAAAAAATAGCATACGACGTTTCAAAAATAGATACGACAGGGAGGTACCCAGGAGGAATGAGTAATGCCAGTTGTTACACCTTAAAAGACGGGCTCAGAAGCTATGAACTGATTCCCATAAACACAAATCGGAGAGTACAAATTCATAAGTACACTGTAACTTTCACTTAAAATATGCATATTTTTTATACCTGGACCTGTTTGCCCCGAGTTAGTTTGGTTTGAAATTTTTACTCTAGGATTTGATGATGATCGAGTGTGTATGGTGGAGCTAGCTTTCATCCCGTTATTATTATTAACTCAAGGTACATTTATTTAGCTATGAACATCCCCCTCTGGGGGGGGTGTAGAAGGTATTCAGGCTTAATTCTGGGAACTGGAGCACAGATCCAATTTCCTAGATCAAGAGCCCCTCACCAGCGTTAGGGTGCCTCCCATGAGGGGATTATTATTATTACTATTGGTTATTTCCATTGTTCTTATTGTGTTTGCCGTCGTCGTCACTGTTGTTGTCAGTATTACCGTTGTTAAACTTGTACTTGTGTATGACAGAGTTGACTGAGTATTGATGGATTTCGACATTAACAACTGTCGTTGTTTGACTTTACAATAACTGGTTGAAAAAATCTTTAGTGCTTCTGTGTACGTACAACTGTGTGCATTTTACTCTGGGAGGTTCAAACCCACACGGAGACTGAGACGAAAGTAATAGGCTATATATTTCGACCCCTAACTGAGGTCCTTTTCAGTAGACCCGAGTTTGAGGTCGAAATATACAATCTACTGCTCTTGTTTCTGTCCTCTTGAGGGGTTGAACCTGTCACTGACAAATGCTCATTACACTATGCTCGTGTAACTATATGTACGTGTTTATGTACATTCTACAGTATACATGCTACGGTCCAACGTACAGCAGCTTCCTAGTTCAGCCTAGCTCGCCCCTCGGCGAGGATAAGGAGGTACTTGCAGAGGAAAACTTGATCATATATCACCACTACTTTCATAAAGTTCACCTGCACCGTTTTAACAGACAAGGCTGTTCCCAATATGTCTCTCAAGGTGTTCATCTGGCCGGAAGTCTCAGAACAGGATTCTGATACAGGAAGTAGGAAAAAAATCTCTACGCTAATTTGCACTCATCAGAGTACGTTTAATGTATCTCTGATTTTTTTTTTTTTTGGCTTTTAGTTTAATTTGTGCTACAAGGCCTTTACCACTACCCTCCATCGTAGACACTGCTACTATTTTTTACCACTGCTTTCTACCACTAATGTGAAAGTTCCAGCAGGCAGACGCTCTGCTATTCGTCACGATTATTTCAGCTCCGCTCATGAAGGGACTTTTACCTCTGTTCCATTACTCTTAGTGTTGTGTCAGTCAAACTCGACCTTTCAACCACATTAACCGCCAGACTTGTTGCCGCAAGCACAACAATCTTTCAACTCGAAGCTAAGTGAATCCCACAATGTGCAACAAACAAGCCTTGTTCCTTGTTGCAAACTCAACATCTTTTCTGTCAACTTCAGAGATACATTGTAGTCAACTTGGTGAATATTATACCAGTTCTATGCAACTTATTCTTCACTTACACGGCCGTTATATAACAAATTGCCCCTCGTCACTCAACTTCTGCTTACTCCAAAATTTTCAGAAATTTAATTTTTTATTGTATAAGTTTTTTTTATTTGAAAACATATTAACACGTGTTTACGTATAATTATTCGACGATAACGAAATTTAACATGAGAAGATTTAAATATATATATATATATGTCGTGTCGAATAGGTAAAACTTGAGATTTTGGCTTAAATAGCAACGCTCTTCTTGCCGAATAAGGCAAGCGAAAATTTGTGTATGCAATAATTTCGCAAAAATCATTCTGAACCTAACGAAAAAAATATAATTCATTGTGTTTATTAAATTATTGTAAACTTATCTAAAATATATTTAGTTGGATTAGGCTAAATTAAATTGCACTTGTTATAATAAAGTTAGGTAAGTTTTCTAAGGTTCTTCTGGTACAAAATTATTATTTTTTACATTGACATAAATGAAATATATATATATATATATATCAAAGCACCACGCAGAAACAAGGGGGTATATACAGAGAAAGATCGCAGTCAGCAGGGTTCGATACTGCTACTTAGAGACGGGCAAGATTCCTAGGCAGCGCTCTAATCCACTCAGCCACAGGTATTTGTGGCTGAGTGGAAAAGAGAGCTGCCTGGGAACCTTGCCCGTCTCTCAGTAATAATATCGAACCCTGCTGATATATATATATATATATATATATATATAATATATATATATATATATATATATATATATATATATATATATATATATATATATATATATATATATAGCGTACGATAAATACAGCGTATAGCCTTCTGCTTAGGAAAAGTGGTTAGTTCACCACTGTGGTTACTATGCTCATTGTGATAAACAGTTAACAAGTCACGACTTCGCGTCTTGGTTATAAGGTTTACTTAAACCAAAACACGAGACTCAACAATCTCCTCGAGTAAAAACTATCATCCTCCCGCAGCTATATAGGAGCACTTTGCCTTCCACTGGCATCTGTCAGCCTGAGGTCAGGCCGAATTGCAGTGTCTGTTTGTATTCTACCTGATTGCTGCATTATTTTCCTCTTTCAGTCTATCGATTTTTTTTTTTTTTAGATTTAGAGAGTAGTTTCAACACTGACGTAGGACACTCATTGGAAACATCAAGAATACACCCATCACTGCCAGGAGAAATTAGCTACACCAGCTTTAGATTAACAGTCAATAAACACAACCATCTGTAGCATCACATCGCGCCCCTCCCCTGCTATAATGCGGAAATAGCCACATAGACCCTACATAGGGCCAGAATTACTGCTCTCCTGCCATAGGCCGACGGAATGTAACTTTAACAAGCGTACTAAGAGAGCCAAGAATTATCATGCAGGGCCTATGAAAGGGGTTATGAATCTCTGAAGGGGCCTCATAGCCATAGCGTTTTATTCTGATATTAAGGTCTCAAACCCACCTTGTTGACTTAGCAAGACTGAGTATTAAACTGAGCACTGCCAGATAAATTAATTTTGATAGTGTTATTAGAAATTTTGCAGAAAAAAAAGCCAGAAATGCTCATTTCACTTTGAAAGAACTTATTAAACGTTTAAAAAGTTGGGCACTTCTATAGTTACAGATCAACGAAAAATTTCAAACTATAAAATATGTTATCTGGTCATTCTGATGCGCAGGAAATAAAGCATTTATGAAAGTTTACCAATGGTTTTAATGAATTTCAAATTCTCAATTTTAAAAGAAGCCTCAGCGTGCCCCAGGGGCCCCAAAGCAGTCTTCTTCCGCCTTGCAAAATTTCTCTTGGAGGTCCTGTGTACTGATTTTTAACCCGGAGTGTTATCCACCCAGGACAACACAGTTTTTATTTCGTGTCTTATTGCCACTAAGGTCTTCCTGTGAGTACCATTGAGCAGGTTATCGTGACACTACGACCTGGCTCAGGAAAATTGTTTTAAGACAAAACTATTAGTACACACATGGTGTACATTATTATATTCTGGGAGAAGCGCTAAACCAGTACAAGTGCTAAACCAGTACCACAAAGATTTGCTTAACTGTAATCACAATATAGTACACAAGTCAACGAACGGGAAGAATCTGAACTAGGAGTGATCTAACTGGCCTGTTAGTTTTAAGGCTAGCTTGTTATGGGTTCCAATCCTGCCTGATGGGTGACTTCGTAAGACAAGGCTCGGAAATAATGAGTCGACGAAGTCCACCAGAAGCTGGAACTCAGAAAAGACATGAATTGTTGCACATACCACGTGAGTGACAACCTATGATTGATTTTCCTCACCTGAACTCTGGTGGCTGACGCTTCACCAGAGATCAAAACGCGATTGGTGGATGAAGGCTGGAGCTTTCACCAATGCTGGTACAGTCAGTAGAAAAGGACATTTGGGTGCAGTTCTGGGTAGTTCTCAAATATCCAGAATTGTCCTCTTCCATCTTTTACAAGCAGCAGAGACGGTCAAGTTTGCCTGGAAGTACAAGGTACCTCAGTGATGTTACTCTCCACTGTGACCAACTATGGCACTGTACCCGCCAGTATGATAACCATGGCACTGTACCCGCCAGGGTGACCATAGCACTGTACCCGCCAGTGTGACCAACCATGGCACTGTACCCGCCAGTGTGACCATGGCACAATATTCGTCAGTGTGACCAACCATGGCACTGTACCCGCCAGTGTGACCAGCCGCGGCACAATATCCGCAAGTGTGACCAACCATGGCACTGTACCCGCCAGTGTGACCAGCCGCGGCACAATATCCAGTGTGACCAACCATGGCACTGTACCCGCCAGTGTGACCAACCATGGAACTGTACCAGCCAGTGTGACCAACCATGGCACTGTACCAACCAGTGTGACCAACCATGGCACTGTACCAGCAAGTGTGACCAACCATGGCACTGTACCAGCCAGTGTGACCAACCATGGCACTGTACCAGCCAATATGACGAACCATGGCACTATACCCGCCAGTATGATTAACCACGGCACTGTACCAGCCAGTGTGACCAACCATGGCACTATACCCGCCAATATGACGAACCATGGCACTGTACCCGCCAGTGTGACCAACCATGGCACAATATCCATCAGTGTGACAAAACTCAGCCCAGCTACTCCACCTTATATTATACACTAAAAAACTAGAAGTTTCTCCTGCATGATCTACACTCCATGAGTGGCTTCCTGGTTGCTAAATTTCAAGACAGCAAGGTTAAGACTGAGAAATTCCCAAGAGGCGAGGTACCACTTCAAAATTACCCTATAATTGACGACCTCATGAAGTGCACGCCGGTCCCAACTCTCACTACCCATCCCCCTTCCTCATACCCTCTTACTCCCTCCTCCCGCACCCCACAGCCTCTCTCTCTCTCTGTTTTTTTTCTTTTTACAGGGTTTGACAAGGTTAGTTTAAGGATTCCTAACTTTACTGACAAGCTAAGAGCTGTTACCTACATCCGCTCATTTGAAAGCATTTTTATTGTTATGAGACATACAAGCAGGGAACAGGATGAAGTTGGAATCATCTGCGAGACAGCATTTTCATTTGATCAACTGACTTTATCTCGTTGACATCATAATGCTGTACGAATGTACTCACCTAATTGTGGTTGCAGGAGTTGAGACTCAGCTCCTGGCCCCGCCTCTTCACTGATCGCTACTAGGTCCTCTCCCCCTCTGCTTCCTGAGCTTTGTCATACCTTGTCTTAAAGCTATGTATGGTTCCTGCCTCCACTACATCACTTGCTAGGCTATACCACTTCCTGACGACTCAATGACTGAAGAAGTACTTCCTAACATCCCTGTGACTCGTCTGAGTTTTCAGCTTCCAATTGTGACCCTTTGTTTCTGTGTCCCCTCTCTGGAACATCCTGTCTCTGTCCACCTTGTCTATTCCCCTACTGTCAAGCAGATGCGAGATACGTCGAAGTGCTGTAAGCTTCCTGGCTGCCTTGTTTGCTAGATTTACAACGTGGTTCTTCATGGTCAGTTCGGAGTCAAATTTCACCCCAAGGATATCAACTTCTTCCCCAGGTACCAACACTCCCATTCATACTTACTACTACTACTACGGCATTACCATCATGGTGCCTAGAGACCATCATCATTTGTGTTTTCTCAGGTGCAAATGTTACTTGCCATCGTTTTCCCCTAGCTGATATAGCTCTTAGCTGGTGATTGTTGTAGCTTAGAGCAGCTGGTATTTCTTCTCTTGGATACGTAAGTGTTAGAGTACAGTCGTCTGCATATGCATGGGATTCTGGGATGAGATGAAGAAGGTCACTGAAGTAGACATTCCACAACAATGGTCCCAGCACACTTCCTTGTGGAACACTTGCTCCAACAGGATGTCTTGCTGATTCTGTTCGATTGAGGCTGTGATGGATGTGTGGGCCGCCAGCAGCAACAGCCTGGTTGACCATGCAAACCCCAGACAACCCGGGCCCAGGCATCGGGAGTAGGAACACTCAAAATCCATCAAAGGTATATCAAAGATATTGCCTATAGTAACTTGCCGGGCCGTGAGTGTGAGTGACGGCTGATGCTGTCATGGCTGTTTTCATGACTACAGAAATAGCAGATTGTGGCAGCCATACAGCAGAATCTTCTTGACTTGTGGTGACTGTACCTCCTTGTCCAGCCACCTTCCTGTCATGTACTGTGTTCCCGGGTGTATGACAGTCATGTACTGTGTTCCCGGGTGTATGAGTCATGTACTCTGTTTCCGGGTGTATGACAGACATGTACTGTGTTCCCGGGTGTATGACAGACATGTACTATGTTCCCGGGTGTATGACACTCATGTACTGTGTTCCCGGGTGTATGACATCATGTACTGTGTTCCCGGGTGTATGACAGTCATGTACTGTGTTCCCGGGTGTATGACAGACATGTACTATGTTCCCGGGTGTATGACACTCATGTACTGTGTTCCCGGGTGTATGACATCATGTACTGTGTTCCCGGGTGTATGACAGTCATGTACTGTGTTCCCGGGTGTATGACAGTCATGCACTGTGTTCCCGGGTGTATGACAGTCATGTATGTATGACAGACATACTGTGTTCCCGGGTGTATGACAGACATGTACTGTGTTCCCGGATGTATGATAGATGTATGATAGTCATGTATGTGACAACATGTGTTTCCCGGGTGTATATGTACATGTCGGGTGTATGTACTACTATGTTCCCGGGTGTATGACACTCATGTACTGTGTTCCCGGGTGTATGACATCATGTACTGTGTTCCCGGGTGTATGACAGTCATGTACTGTGTTCCCGGGTGTATGACAGTCATGCACTGTGTTCCCGGGTGTATGACAGACATATACTCTGTTCCCGGGTGTATGACAGACATGTATTGTATTTCCGGGTGTATGACATTCATGTACATGGAGGAACTAAAACACTCATGGATAGTGATTGAAACAAAAAAAAAATGGGCCGAAGAACAGAATACAGACAACGAGGACTGAGTCTATACACTCGAAGAGACGACAGATGAAAATATAAATAGACAGGAAATATGTATATGTGAATAAAGAGAAGAGTGAATGAGTGAGTGAATGACTAATAAATGAATTGATCTGAGGCAAGAACACAAGTCATCAACAGATGTCATTATGAAGAGCCGAGTGATGGACAGCTGTTTTGGTGAAGGATGTAGAAACAGAGGATGAAAAGGATGCGACAAATGGGAGGGTTGTTGTTGTACATTATACAGCTGTCACCTGAATGGATGAAGATTAATCGACAAACAGAAGGATGGATGCAGAAGGGACGATACAGAAGGGTGGATATAGAAGGGAGAATACAGAAGGATGGATTCAGAAGGGAGAATACAGAAGAGTGGATGAAGAAGGGTGGATGAAGATGGAAGGATGAAGGAGGGTGGATGAAGATAGGAGGATAAAGGAGGGAGGATAAAGGAGGGAGGATGAAGGAGGGTGGACGAAGGAGGGTGGGTGAAGGAGGGAGGATGAAGGAGGGTGGACGAAGGAGGGTGGGTGAAGGAGGGAGGATGAAGGAGGGTGGATGAAGGAGGGTGGATGGATAAATAAGTGTTCTCCACTTTCACACACATCTTCTATCATCTTCCATCTCGTCTTTATTTTCAGTCCCCCATTCCCAGGTTTTCCTTTATTTACCCTCGTACCTCCTTCCCCTTCACTCCTCTTCCTTCTTCCCCCGCCTCTTTCAAACATCCTCCACTGGGTAGCAGTATCAAGGCAGGAGACTAAGCACTGTTACAGGTCAAGTCTTGGTCAGCTGGCTGTGTGATACTCAAATGTCACGCCCTTTAGGTGGGGAGGAGAGGGGAAGGAAGGAGAGGAGAGGGGAAGGGAGGAGAGGGGAAGGGAGGAGAGGAGAGGGGAAGGGAAGGGAGGGGAGGGGAGGACAGGGGATGGGATGAGGGAGAAGTAAGACTTATCTAGCTAGTGGGAGATTTATGGGTGAGTATTGATTTCTACTCGATTCTACTATTTCCCTTTCTCCTGTTCATCCACTTTTCCCTTTGTTTCCTTATCTCTCACTTTCTCTTTCTCTCCTCTCACTCCTTGTTACTTTGCTTTTGTTGTAGTGTTAAGAGGTTTATATTTAATGTCAACATTAAGTAAGAGGAGAAGTTCAAGACAGCTGTGAAGCAAAGCTTTCATTGCTTCAGTTGATTTGATTTCTCGTATGGACGTTTGTTCCATGTGTGAGTCAGCTGACAAGTTAATCATGCAGTTTTGTCTTGGAGAAGGGTAAAACCTGAGTGAAAAGCCTGATGGCTGTTCGTCTTGTAGTACAACGGGCGTCTTCTATACTGTTTACAAAGTTACGACAGGTGGGATACTATGAGTACAGTTTCACTGTACTGGTATTTAAGGCTCTGCTGAAGTGTCAGGGCCTAACCAGGCCTGGTCGATGCTTCACATTTTTCTTGTTTTTCATGTAGACTGGAAGACAGGCCATCCAGAGGAGTGGAACACACTCCACGATTATACAAATGTTTGCTGTAGTAAAATTTGATAGCAACCCATCCTTATTGTACACCTTTTGTTTCCTGACGTATTATCGAACATAAATTTCTAAACATTATCTGTATACAGATCTTTAAAACTACAAATAAACAAATTTAAATAAAGTGCGCAGCATGTCTGGCAATGGGTGTCTCGGTGAACATATGCAACCTTCAATTCTGCACTCTTATTACGCGTAGTGTGAGGATGGGTTGGTAAAGCCACTATTGTCGAGTGAGAACGCCTTAGGCCTTAACGCTGTAAATTTCTTGGCTCAATTCAAGCAAAATCCACAACGTGGTCTTTATAGTCAGTATAGAATAAATTTGACCGCAAAGTTATGAAAGTCATCACTGAGTACTGTCTCTTCCATTGATTCTCGCACTATCTCCAGTAGCAACGTCATGCTGTCTAGAGGTCATATATTTGTATTTTCAATTATAGCAAATGTAATCTGCCATAGTTTATCCCAGACATATATAGCTAAAATTGGTTACTGATGTGCGTGAGAGCAGTGAGCATAATGGTTGTAAAACCGGCTAGTAGATGAACAAGATAAAATCAACCAAGTGTTGCGCATGTCTTATTCATCTACGTCAACATTAGTGTGCAGTCATCTGCACAGGCACGATATTCAGTGATGAGGTTAATTAGGTCATGGAAGAAGACATTCCACAGCAAGACACATCAGACTCCGGTAGTCCATGCGGCTCAAATTAAGTTCCTTACACAGACTACTTCATTAAGACCCGGTCTATGAAACTTAAATTGACCGATGAAAGTTAGGTAGAAAATAGATCCAAAAAAAGTGTGGTGCTTTTAGTTTTTTTAAGAGGCCAAGGTGCCACACCCTGTTAAAGACACCGACAATGTCATCGTCTTATTCCTTTCCCTCTTTCTCCTCTTCCTTTGCATTCCTTCTCAGTCCTTCCAAGATCTAGGTCTCTCTTTTTTTTTTTTTATTTTACTGGCGGGTCAAAGAGGAGGGTGAGGTTATCTTAGTGGTAGCGGCTGCCGGTGAGGATTTTATATTATGTCAAGTTACCAGGTGAGTCCTCACAGTGCTCACTGTGGAGCTTCACACAGTGGATCTTTATTCACCGTACACACCGACTGCCACTGTGCTCTGTTGGCCATAATCCAGTGTGTTTCAGTTCACCCTGTGGTCGCGCAGGTGCAGGAGAGGTTAGATTGTATTTATGCCCGGCACAGTAACGTGGAGATCTGATGGTGCCTGGAGTAATGTCGAAATTCTCGTAAATGAACGAGCGGATGCTAAGGTGGAGGCTGCTATCCTGACCTCACTCGTAGCCCCTAACTATAGGTGCTGCTACCCATCTTCTCTGTGTGCTATCTTGAATGTTACTGGCTGGCAGAGCACATTTCGACTGTTTTCCCATGACTTCGGTCTTTTTGCCTAAGTGATTTCATTTATAATTACTGGGGTTTCTGTAGGAACCTCGGAGAACTTTTCTTGAGATCTTTATTGTTTTTTTTCCATGGCTGCGGGTTATTGTAACTTTGATACTATGCTTTTTTATGTGCTTGTTTGTGTAAAGTTTCTTTGAAGGCAAGTTTTAACTTTCAAGTTTATATATGTGACGGGGGAGCGGGTAGTTATTTTTTGATAACAACAATGCTGAATGATCTCAAATCTAAATACTCTGTAAATTTCAAATTTTTTTCTCATTTATTGATAGAATCTCAAGACTGTTTTGGGTTAACTCCCCCCCCCCTTTCTACTGCCCATCTAACATTCCAACTAAATATTTCTACTAACTTCCATTTCATCCTCTATTCTTACCCTCTCCCACTTTCCACACCAATTCCAACTCACCGTTTCTATCTCATTCCCGAGCACCATTATCATTCCCAACTTTCTTTTTCCTATCCATCCTCGCACTTTTACCCTCATAGAAGACTAGGCATAAACATTATTTTCCAAGTACACAAAACAGTTAAACGGAGAAACCAGCAACAATTATTATCTAAAAAATTAAAGAACTTTGCCAGTCAAGGTTCATTTTACGTTAACCTTGACCATTTTTTTATTTAGAAGATGCTCTTAAAGTCGGTCTCAAGGTGATTAGTTTTATTACTTGAAATTACACAATATACAACCAAGTCCATTATGGTTGACTTCATATAGTTCTCGGATGAATACGAGGCCAAAATAAAGGGTGTGTCAGCCGGGCAGCTGACCTATAGGGGAGGAAAAAAAAAAGGCATCACTAAATTGGATGCTAAACCAGTTTTTGTTAGAAATGTTTGCGACACAAGAAACGTCTGTTCGGATTCGACGGCAGCGACAATGTTATTGTCCATCCTGAACAAAGATTCAAAGTTAATGGCTTCAACAATATTTCTGACGGATGTATTTTATATACAGATAAGTGTGAAATAAGACATGTGCATTGTTAGGTCATTTAACTGAGGAAACGTTTGGTCACAATGGCATCTTCTGTCCAGTGCTACAGAGGTAATCACAGGCGGAGCATTCATTGTATATAGCTGAGACAAGTATATCCACGCCTGACCCTCATACACTGGCGGGACCAGTGTAGGCTGCAGGACTAGGAGAGGTACCTGCCTGTCATAAGCCAGTAAGTCCGTTGCGGCGCTCAGAACTTCATCTTCTAGGGCTAGGCGATAGCAGTATCTTTCAGGTGAAGAATTAATTTAGCCAAGACTTCTGAAATAATACAGCTGCCAGAGTACTGAGAGTTGGTGATACTTAAGTTTAATATCTTTATTATGCACTCCATACCCATCCTGTGGACGTAGTGGTAGCAATCAAAACACTTTCCAGAAATATTGTTTGATTACATCTTCCCAGATGACGAGTTTGTCTTCGTTGAATCTTACAAGGTGATTGTGGGTATTAAGGTGGATGACGCCTCACCTTCCTAGCCACTCTGGCTGGGGTTTATCTCTGTAGGGCTGAAGAAGTCATTCGTGGAGAAAAGTTTCCTCAACTAGGCATTGGTCTCTGCGGGAACAGAGAAAGTTATCCCCATATTGCATAACCCAAGCCCCTCTGTGCCTTGATGCACGTTACAAGAATACTTCAGAGTAAAAGTTTCTAAAGCAGTTAAGCTGAAGATTTGAAGCAAATCAAAAAAGTTATTATCAAGTTATAAAAAAAATACATAAATCACCCGCATACTGGAGACAAACTAAAAAAAAAAAAATAACACCACATTTCTTCATTAAAATATGGCAAATTAAGATATACGCTGCCCCAAATTAATTTAAGCCTTCCAGCTTTGAAACCAAACTGAAGAGGCATTTTCTTGTTATCTCTGAGACTAATATCCTAAAATACACCAACACATTAAGTTTGAAGCCGTTCAGAAGTTGCATTATCAAGTTATCAGTGCTGACGGGTGCAAGTCAGCACTGATGAGGCACTCAGAAATTTGAACCCGATGAGAAAAAGCATTCTCTAGTGATTACGTGGAAACCAATTTAATAAAATTGGCAAATTAAAATTTTCACAGCTCAAAGTGAAAGTCAAGCTATCTTGTAAGAAATCCCATCATCAATGAAAGTTTGAAGCCTACCAGAGAAGGCATTATCCAGTAATTCTTCCGAGTCCACCAATACCATTTTTTTTAACAATGTCAGTAACATTTCAAATTTGTACGTACGCACGTAGTGTAAACTTAATGGCGTCATCCTTGTTAGTGAATGTATCAGTGTTAATATTTTAAAGTCCATCAGAAATTTAGTTACGGAATGGAAATTAATATTACTATTTAATAAAATTGGCTAATTGGGATTTATGCAGCTCAATAACAACAAGAACCTTGGTTTTTGGAAAAGACACGAGAGCTGACAATTTAGAGTCGATTTGAAAAGGCATTCTTTAGTTATCAAATATATTCCAACTATTTCAAGTTTTCTTAATGGGTAATAAAAATTTCTTACTATATATAAAATTGGCAGATGTGTACCTACATATTCGAATTTCATTCTCCAGGCATCGCCAAATTACGAGGCAACTTTTTTGAACGTTTGAAGCCAAGCAGCAGAGGGTTGTGGAGGTTATCAGAACCATTCCAGAAGCTCAGAATTGGTTCTACAATTTTACTCATAGAACACCTAGTGCACATGCTAAACCACTGCTACCTCTGTAGATATATGAAACAATGTTCAGTTCGAACCAACTATGATATATATGTCTAGTATTAAGTAGTCTGTAAAGCATTAGGTTTAGTTGCCCGATATGCCTCGGCATGATAATGACTTTCTTTGCACTTAGCTAATCAATATTGTAATTACACATTGTAAACTATACAAGGAAATAAACTCCTTAATCCTTAACATCGGTGCTAGGTTGTCAGGGAGAGAAAATATAGACCAGCTTGGGGCGCCAAATTTCTGGGTCGGGCAGGGCCTATGACAGGGAATGTTCAGCTGGTACACTGGTCCCGGGCCCGGCTGTGAATCTCTGAAGGGGCCCCATAGCCATAGGCGTTTTATTTTGATCTTATGGAAATATTCCACAATGTCTGAAAGTGAGCTAGAAAAAAAAGCGAGAGAGTTGGCGCACCAGTATCCTACTGACCTTAATGATGAAGATTTTGCAGCAGAAATGAAACATTTACCATTAGTACATAAAGCAAATTTTGGAAAACCAGAACCGAAACATTTAGAATTGCTAAATTTATTAACAGACAACAAACTTTGTGAGATATTTCCAAATGTTTGTGTTAGTTTGAGAATATTGTTGACAATTCTAGCTACAGTAGCGTCAGCAGAAACATCTTTTAGAAAACACAAACATATCAAAAACTTTTTAAGGTCTACTGTGTCAAACCTGACTTACTGATTTAATAAAACTGAGTATTGAATCAAACACTGCCAGAGAAATTGATTTTGAGTGTTATTAGAAAGTTTGCAGACAAAAAAAAAAAGCCAGAAATGCTCATTTCACTAAGAAGTCTAAGTAAATATTAAACTTTTAAGAATTTATTTTACTTTGAAAGAACTTATTAAACGTTTAAAAATTTGGGCACTTGTATAGTTATAGGTCAACAAAAATTTTCAAAATCTATAAAGTACGTATAATGGGAAGGATTGTATGGGCCAACAGGCTTGCTGCAGTGTTCCTCCTTTCTTATGTATTAAAGTTTATGTTATCTGGTCATTCTGCTGCGCAGGAAGTAAAACATTTATAAAAGTTTACCAATGGTTTGATTGAACTTCAAATTCTCAATTTTGAGAGAAGCCTCAGCCTGCCTCCAGGGGCCCCAATGCAGTCTTGTTCCGCCTTGCTGTATGACCCTAGTAGGTTTAGCGCTTCTTTTTTTATAATAATAATAAGTGTTCCACCTTACAAAATTTCTCTAGGAGGCGCTGAGGTCAGGCAATGGTTAACTACTGACTACCTGACTACGTCTGAACCATCACAAGTAACTAACCTCATCTCTGTTGCATATTTTTTATCTTGTTGACAACTGGACATCGCTGTATCTGACCATAATATGTCTTGAGTCATTGTAATGTATCATAGACACAACCTGGGTTACAGGTGTGAACCTTTCTCACATCCTGGGTTATATAAATGAACCTTTGCTACTTCCTGGGTTACAGAAGTGAACCTTTGCCACATCTTGGGTTACATAAATGAACCTTTTCCACATCCTGGGTTACAGAAGTGAACCTTTGCCACATCCTGGGTCCCATAAGTAAACTGAGTCACATCCTGGATGGGAATAAGTGACCTTACTGGTACAGGAAGGCGTCTGGAGGGGGCTTGAAGGCTGACCTTGGGCAGATGTGTTTGGCTGGCACTCGGATGGAAGGTGCCATTATATAGTGGACACCAGTCGACCTTAACAGGCGAGTAACAGTGGCACTCAGGTCCGTCTAGGCAGTTTCACTTTTTTATGAATGAATTGTGCGCACGAGTACGTACGCAATGTGTGTTAGTTACCATTTGTCAAATGCATTTGTCAATAGACACGGCTTTTTTGTGTGTGTACTCGCCTATTTGTTGGCTACAGGGGTCGATTCACAGCTCCTGGTCCCGCCTCTTCGCTGATCGCTGCTTGGTGTGTGTGCGCTCTCACCTAGTTGTCGTTGCAGGGGTCGATTCACAGCTCCTGGCCCCGCCTTTTCACTGGCAGCTACTCGGTCACTCTTCCCGCTCCATGAGCTTAATCATACCTCTTCTTAAAGCTATGTATGGATCCTGCCTCCACTATATCACTTCCCAGACTATTCCACTTCCTGGCAACTCTGTGACTGAAGAAATACTTCCTAACATCCCTTTGGCTAATCTGAGTCTTTAACGTCCAACTGTGACCCCTTGTTGCTGTGTTCCATTTCTGGAACATCCTGTCTGTCCACCTAGTCGATTCCTCTCAATATTTTATATGTCGTTATCATATCCTTGAATGATTCCTTATTAATATGTCGGAATGCTGTTCTTAGGTTTGCTAGGCGTCCATATGCTGCAGCAGTTATTTGGTTGATGTGCGCCTCAGGAGATGTGCCTGGTGTTACACTCACCCCATGGTCCTTTTCGTTGAGAGGTTTGTAATCTCTGGCCCCCAAGACTGTGTGTGTGTGTGTGTGTGTGTGTGTGTGTGTGTGTGTGTGTGTGTGTGTGTGTGTGTGTGTGTTTGTGTGTACTCACCTAGTTGTTGCAGGGGTCGATTCACAGCTCCTGGCCCCGCCTCTTTACTGGCCGCTACTGGGTCAATCTCCCTGCACCATGAGCTTTATCATACCTCTGCTTAAAGCTATGAATGGATCCTGCCTCCACTACATCGCTTCCCAAACTATTCCACTTCCTGACTTCTCTGTGGCTGAAGAAATACTTCCTAACATCTCTGTGATTCATCTGAGTCTTCAGCTTCCAACTGTGTCCCCTTGTTGCTGTGTCCCATCTCTGGAACATTATGTCTCCGTCCACCTTGTCAATTCCTCTCAGTTTTATATGTCGTCATCATGTCTCCCCTATCTCTCGTATAGGCCAGTAGGCCTGTTGCAGTGTTCCTTCTTTCTTATGCTCTTATGTTCTTAACCTTTCCTCGTAGGACATACCCCTTAGCTCTGGGACTAGTCTTGTTGCAAACCTTTGCACTTTCTCTAGTTTCTTTACGTGCTTGGCTAGGTGTGGGTTCCAAAATGGTGCCGCATACTCCAATATGGGCCTAACGTACACAGTGTATAGGCTAATTACCTGACTCGCTAGGTGCAGTGGGTAGTGGCACTTGTAGGAGTTATTTGCAGAATAAAATAAACCTTGTGTTAAAAAATACTGAAACAAGACCGTGACATATAAAATAACAGTTCGCACAAAGATTGGCTGAAGAACAAGAGAGAGAACCGAGACTGTAAAACATACGACAATGTTGTGTGGTACATGCAGAGGTTACTGTAGTCTTGGCTTGTGAGACAACAATCATTTTATCGAACAAGCTCAATGGTAATTTAAATTTGAAATAACGCTACGATAACCAATACCTGGAGTATACCAGGAGGGGGGTTTCGGGGGTCAACGCCCCCCGTGGCCCGGTCCGTGACCAGACCTCGGGTCTAAGTCTTAACATCCCGAAATTAATTCTACTGATACTTAATAATAATAACTTTAGTCTGATCTATAACAGGTTGAGTATTATTAAGCTGAATTATATTAAGGTAATCTTAACAAGATTGTTTGACGGACACAAGAAAGGGGATGCTAAATGGAAAAAAAGAATTCTATAACACGTTAGTTCGCTCGCCACCACTACATACCACTGCTGAGGCCAGAAAGCCTCGCCACCACTACACTAACACTCTTACATAACTGGTGAGGCCAGACAGCCTCGCCACCACTACACTAACACTCTTACATAACTGAGGCCAGACAGCCTCGCCACCACTACACTAACACTCTTACATAACTGGTGAGGCCAGACAGCCTCGCCACCACTACACTAACACTCTTACATAACTGGTGCGGCCAGACAGCCTCGCCACCACTACACTAACACTCTTACATAACTGGTGAGGCCAGACAGCCTCGCCACCACTACACTAACACTCTTACATAACTGGTGAGGCCAGACAGCCTCGCCACCACTACACTAACACTCTTACATAACTGGTGAGGCCAGACAGCCTCGCCACCACTACACTAACACTCTTACATAACTGGTGAGGCCAGACAGCCTCGCCACCACTACACTAACACTCTTACATAACTGGTGCGGCCAGACAGCCTCGCCACCACTACACTAACACTCTTACATAACTGGTGCGGCCAGACAGCCTCGCCACCACTACACTAACACTCTTACATAACTGGTGAGGCCAGACAGCCTCGCCACCACTACACTAACACTCTTACATAACTGGTGAGGCCAGACAGCCTCGCCACCACTACACTAACACTCTTACATAACTGGTGAGGCCAGACAGCCTCGCCACCACTACACTAACACTCTTACATAACTGGTGAGGCCAGACAGCCTCGCCACCACTACACTAACACTCTTACATAACTGGTGAGGCCAGACAGCCTCGCCACCACTACACTAACACTCTTACATAACTGGTGCGGCCAGACAGCCTCGCCACCACTACACTAACACTCTTACATAACTGGTGCGGCCAGACAGCCTCGCCACCACTACACTAACACTCTTACATAACTGGTGAGGCCAGACAGCCTCGCCACCACTACACTAACACTCTTACATAACTGGTGAGGCCAGACAGCCTCGCCACCACTACACTAACACTCTTACATAACTGGTGAGGCCAGACAGCCTCGCCACCACTACACTAACACTCTTACATAACTGGTGAGGCCAGACAGCCTCGCCACCACTACACTAACACTCTTACATAACTGGTGCGGCCAGACAGCCTCGCCACCACTACACTAACACTCTTACATAACTGGTGAGGCCAGACAGCCTCGCCACCACTACACTAACACTCTTACATAACTGGTGAGGCCAGACAGCCTCGCCACCACTACACTAACACTCTTACATAACTGGTGCGGCCAGACAGCCTCGCCACCACTACACTAACACTCTTACATAACTGGTGCGGCCAGACAGCCTCGCCACCACTACACTAACACTCTTACATAACTGGTGCGGCCAGACAGCCTCGCCACCACTACACTAACACTCTTACATAACTG
The DNA here is from genome assembly GCF_038502225.1 of Cherax quadricarinatus. Lineage (NCBI taxonomy): Eukaryota > Metazoa > Arthropoda > Malacostraca > Decapoda > Parastacidae > Cherax > Cherax quadricarinatus. The sequence continues at coordinate 8,934,689 of NC_091322.1, read as the reverse complement.
GTGCGGCCAGACAGCCTCGCCACCACTACACTAACACTCTTACATAACTGGTGAGGCCAGACAGCCTCGCCACCACTACACTAACACTCTTACATAACTGGTGCGGCCAGACAGCCTCGCCACCACTACACTAACACTCTTACATAACTGGTGAGGCCAGACAGCCTCGCCACCACTACACTAACACTCTTACATAACTGGTGAGGCCAGACAGCCTCGCCACCACTACACTAACACTCTTACATAACTGGTGAGGCCAGACAGCCTCGCCACCACTACACTAACACTCTTACATAACTGGTGAGGCCAGACAGCCTCGCCACCACTACACTAACACTCTTACATAACTGGTGAGGCCAGACAGCCTCGCCACCACTACACTAACACTCTTACATAACTGGTGAGGCCAGACAGCCTCGCCACCACTACACTAACACTCTTACATAACTGGTGAGGCCAGACAGCCTCGCCACCACTACACTAACACTCTTACATAACTGGTGAGGCCAGACAGCCTCGCCACCACTACACTAACACTCTTACATAACTGGTGAGGCCAGACAGCCTCGCCACCACTACACTAACACTCTTACATAACTGGTGAGGCCAGACAGCCTCGCCACCACTACACTAACACTCTTACATAACTGGTGAGGCCAGACAGCCTCGCCACCACTACACTAACACTCTTACATAACTGGTGAGGCCAGACAGCCTCGCCACCACTACACTAACACTCTTACATAACTGGTGAGGCCAGACAGCCTCGCCACCACTACACTAACACTCTTACATAACTGGTGAGGCCAGACAGCCTCGCCACCACTACACTAACACTCTTACATAACTGGTGAGGCCAGACAGCCTCGCCACCACTACACTAACACTCTTACATAACTGGTGCGGCCAGACAGCCTCGCCACCACTACACTAACACTCTTACATAACTGGTCGCCACCACTACACTAACACTCTTACATAACTGGTGAGGCCAGACAGCCTCGCCACCACTACACTAACACTCTTACATAACTGGTGAGGCCAGACAGCCTCGCCACCACTACACTAACACTCTTACATAACTGGTGAGGCCAGACAGCCTCGCCACCACTACACTAACACTCTTACATAACTGGTGAGGCCAGACAGCCTCGCCACCACTACACTAACACTCTTACATAACTGGTGAGGCCAGACAGCCTCGCCACCACTACACTAACACTCTTACATAACTGGTGAGGCCAGACAGCCTCGCCACCACTACACTAACACTCTTACATAACTGGTGCGGCCAGACAGCCTCGCCACCACTACACTAACACTCTTACATAACTGGTGAGGCCAGACAGCCTCGCCACCACTACACTAACACTCTTACATAACTGGTGAGGCCAGACAGCCTCGCCACCACTACACTAACACTCTTACATAACTGGTGAGGCCAGACAGCCTCGCCACCACTACACTAACACTCTTACATAACTGGTGCGGCCAGACAGCCTCGCCACCACTACACTAACACTCTTACATAACTGGTGAGGCCAGACAGCCTCGCCACCACTACACTAACACTCTTACATAACTGGTGCGGCCAGACAGCCTCGCCACCACTACACTAACACTCTTACATAACTGGTGCGGCCAGACAGCCTCGCCACCACTACACTAACACTCTTACATAACTGGTGAGGCCAGACAGCCTCGCCACCACTACACTAACACTCTTACATAACTGGTGCGGCCAGACAGCCTCGCCACCACTACACTAACACTCTTACATAACTGGTGAGGCCAGACAGCCTCGCCACCACTACACTAACACTCTTACATAACTGGTGCGGCCAGACAGCCTCGCCACCACTACACTAACACTCTTACATAACTGGTGCGGCCAGACAGCCTCGCCACCACTACACTAACACTCTTACATAACTGGTGCGGCCAGACAGCCTCGCCACCACTACACTAACACTCTTACATAACTGGTGAGGCCAGACAGCCTCGCCACCACTACACTAACACTCTTACATAACTGGTGCGGCCAGACAGCCTCGCCACCACTACACTAACACTCTTACATAACTGGTGCGGCCAGACAGCCTCGCCACCACTACACTAACACTCTTACATAACTGGTGAGGCCAGACAGCCTCGCCACCACTACACTAACACTCTTACATAACTGGTGAGGCCAGACAGCCTCGCCACCACTACACTAACACTCTTACATAACTGGTGAGGCCAGACAGCCTCGCCACCACTACACTAACACTCTTACATAACTGGTGCGGCCAGACAGCCTCGCCACCACTACACTAACACTCTTACATAACTGGTGAGGCCAGACAGCCTCGCCACCACTACACTAACACTCTTACATAACTGGTGAGGCCAGACAGCCTCGCCACCACTACACTAACACTCTTACATAACTGGTGAGGCCAGACAGCCTCGCCACCACTACACTAACACTCTTACATAACTGGTGAGGCCAGACAGCCTCGCCACCACTACACTAACACTCTTACATAACTGGTGAGGCCAGACAGCCTCGCCACCACTACACTAACACTCTTACATAACTGGTGAGGCCAGACAGCCTCGCCACCACTACACTAACACTCTTACATAACTGGTGAGGCCAGACAGCCTCGCCACCACTACACTAACACTCTTACATAACTGGTGCGGCCAGACAGCCTCGCCACCACTACACTAACACTCTTACATAACTGGTGCGGCCAGACAGCCTCGCCACCACTACACTAACACTCTCGCCACCACTACACTACTCTTATATAACTGGTGCGGCCAGACAGCCTCGCCACCACTACACTAACACTCTTACATAACTGGTGCGGCCAGACAGCCTCGCCACCACTACACTAACACTCTTACATAACTGGTGCGGCCAGACAGCCTCGCCACCACTACACTAACACTCTTACATAACTGGTGAGGCCAGACAGCCTCGCCACCACTACACTAACACTCTTACATAACTGGTGCGGCCAGACAGCCTCGCCACCACTACACTAACACTCTTACATAACTGGTGAGGCCAGACAGCCTCGCCACCACTACACTAACACTCTTACATAACTGGTGCGGCCAGACAGCCTCGCCACCACTACACTAACACTCTTACATAACTGGTGCGGCCAGACAGCCTCGCCACCACTACACTAACACTCTTACATAACTGGTGCGGCCAGACAGCCTCGCCACCACTACACTAACACTCTTACATAACTGGTGAGGCCAGACAGCCTCGCCACCACTACACTAACACTCTTACATAACTGGTGCGGCCAGACAGCCTCGCCACCACTACACTAACACTCTTACATAACTGGTGCGGCCAGACAGCCTCGCCACCACTACACTAACACTCTTACATAACTGGTGCGGCCAGACAGCCTCGCCACCACTACACTAACACTCTTACATAACTGGTGAGGCCAGACAGCCTCGCCACCACTACACTAACACTCTTACATAACTGGTGAGGCCAGACTCGCCACTACTACACTAACACTCTTACATAACTGGTGAGGCCAGACAGCCTCGCCACCACTACACTAACACTCTTACATAACTGGTGAGGCCAGACAGCCTCGCCACCACTACACTAACACTCTTACATAACTGGTGAGGCCAGACAGCCTCGCCACCACTACACTAACACTCTTACATAACTGGTGCGGCCAGACAGCCTCGCCACCACTACACTAACACTCTTACATAACTGGTGCGGCCAGACAGCCTCGCCACCACTACACTAACACTCTTACATAACTGGTGAGGCCAGACAGCCTCGCCACCACTACACTAACACTCTTACATAACTGGTGAGGCCAGACAGCCTCGCCACCACTACACTAACACTCTTACATAACTGGTGCGGCCAGACAGCCTCGCCACCACTACACTAACACTCTTACATAACTGGTGCGGCCAGACAGCCTCGCCACCACTACACTAACACTCTTACATAACTGGTGCGGCCAGACAGCCTCGCCACCACTACACTAACACTCTTACATAACTGGTGAGGCCAGACAGCCTCGCCACCACTACACTAACACTCTTACATAACTGGTGCGGCCAGACAGCCTCGCCACCACTACACTAACACTCTTACATAACTGGTGAGGCCAGACAGCCTCGCCACCACTACACTAACACTCTTACATAACTGGTGAGGCCAGACAGCCTCGCCACCACTACACTAACACTCTTACATAACTGGTGAGGCCAGACAGCCTCGCCACCACTACACTAACACTCTTACATAACTGGTGAGGCCAGACAGCCTCGCCACCACTACACTAACACTCTTACATAACTGGTGAGGCCAGACAGCCTCGCCACCACTACACTAACACTCTTACATAACTGGTGCGGCCAGACAGCCTCGCCACCACTACACTAACACTCTTACATAACTGGTGAGGCCAGACAGCCTCGCCACCACTACACTAACACTCTTACATAACTGGTGAGGCCAGACAGCCTCGCCACCACTACACTAACACTCTTACATAACTGGTGCGGCCAGACAGCCTCGCCACCACTACACTAACACTCTTACATAACTGGTGAGGCCAGACAGCCTCGCCACCACTACACTAACACTCTTACATAACTGGTGAGGCCAGACAGCCTCGCCACCACTACACTAACACTCTTACATAACTGGTGAGGCCAGACAGCCTCGCCACCACTACACTAACACTCTTACATAACTGGTGCGGCCAGACAGCCTCGCCACCACTACACTAACACTCTTACATAACTGGTGCGGCCAGACAGCCTCGCCACCACTACACTAACACTCTTACATAACTGGTGCGGCCAGACAGCCTCGCCACCACTACACTAACACTCTTACATAACTGGTGCGGCCAGACAGCCTCGCCACCACTACACTAACACTCTTACATAACTGGTGCGGCCAGACAGCCTCGCCACCACTACACTAACACTCTTACATAACTGGTGCGGCCAGACAGCCTCGCCACCACTACACTAACACTCTTACATAACTGGTGAGGCCAGACAGCCTCGCCACCACTACACTAACACTCTTACATAACTGGTGAGGCCAGACAGCCTCGCCACCACTACACTAACACTCTTACATAACTGGTGCGGCCAGACAGCCTCGCCACCACTACACTAACACTCTTACATAACTGGTGAGGCCAGACAGCCTCGCCACCACTACACTAACACTCTTACATAACTGGTGCGGCCAGACAGCCTCGCCACCACTACACTAACACTCTTACATAACTGGTGAGGCCAGACAGCCTCGCCACCACTACACTAACACTCTTACATAACTGGTGGCAGCCTCGCCACCACTACACTAACACTCTTACATAACTGGTGCGGCCAGACAGCCTCGCCACCACTACACTAACACTCTTACATAACTGGTGAGGCCAGACAGCCTCGCCACCACTACACTAACACTCTTACATAACTGGTGCGGCCAGACAGCCTCGCCACCACTACACTAACACTCTTACATAACTGGTGCGGCCAGACAGCCTCGCCACCACTACACTAACACTCTTACATAACTGGTGAGGCCAGACAGCCTCGCCACCACTACACTAACACTCTTACATAACTGGTGCGGCCAGACAGCCTCGCCACCACTACACTAACACTCTTACATAACTGGTGCGGCCAGACAGCCTCGCCACCACTACACTAACACTCTTACATAACTGGTGAGGCCAGACAGCCTCGCCACCACTACACTAACACTCTTACATAACTGGTGCGGCCAGACAGCCTCGCCACCACTACACTAACACTCTTACATAACTGGTGAGGCCAGACAGCCTCGCCACCACTACACTAACACTCTTACATAACTGGTGCGGCCAGACAGCCTCGCCACCACTACACTAACACTCTTACATAACTGGTGAGGCCAGACAGCCTCGCCACCACTACACTAACACTCTTACATAACTGGTGAGGCCAGACAGCCTCGCCACCACTACACTAACACTCTTACATAACTGGTGAGGCCAGACAGCCTCGCCACCACTACACTAACACTCTTACATAACTGGTGCGGCCAGACAGCCTCGCCACCACTACACTAACACTCTTACATAACTGGTGAGGCCAGACAGCCTCGCCACCACTACACTAACACTCTTACATAACTGGTGCGGCCAGACAGCCTCGCCACCACTACACTAACACTCTTACATAACTGGTGCGGCCAGACAGCCTCGCCACCACTACACTAACACTCTTACATAACTGGTGCGGCCAGACAGCCTCGCCACCACTACACTAACACTCTTACATAACTGGTGAGGCCAGACAGCCTCGCCACCACTACACTAACACTCTTACATAACTGGTGCGGCCAGACAGCCTCGCCACCACTACACTAACACTCTTACATAACTGGTGCGGCCAGACAGCCTCGCCACCACTACACTAACACTCTTACATAACTGGTGCGGCCAGACAGCCTCGCCACCACTACACTAACACTCTTACATAACTGGTGCGGCCAGACAGCCTCGCCACCACTACACTAACACTCTTACATAACTGGTGCGGCCAGACAGCCTCGCCACCACTACACTAACACTCTTACATAACTGGTGCGGCCAGACAGCCTCGCCACCACTACACTAACACTCTTACATAACTGGTGCGGCCAGACAGCCTCGCCACCACTACACTAACACTCTTACATAACTGGTGAGGCCAGACAGCCTCGCCACCACTACACTAACACTCTTACATAACTGGTGAGGCCAGACAGCCTCGCCACCACTACACTAACACTCTTACATAACTGGTGAGGCCAGACAGCCTCGCCACCACTACACTAACACTCTTACATAACTGGTGAGGCCAGACAGCCTCGCCACCACTACACTAACACTCTTACATAACTGGTGCGGCCAGACAGCCTCGCCACCACTACACTAACACTCTTACATAACTGGTGAGGCCAGACAGCCTCGCCACCACTACACTAACACTCTTACATAACTGGTGAGGCCAGACAGCCTCGCCACCACTACACTAACACTCTTACATAACTGGTGAGGCCAGACAGCCTCGCCACCACTACACTAACACTCTTACATAACTGGTGAGGCCAGACAGCCTCGCCACCACTACACTAACACTCTTACATAACTGGTGAGGCCAGACAGCCTCGCCACCACTACACTAACACTCTTACATAACTGGTGAGGCCAGACAGCCTCGCCACCACTACACTAACACTCTTACATAACTGGTGAGGCCAGACAGCCTCGCCACCACTACACTAACACTCTTACATAACTGGTGCGGCCAGACAGCCTCGCCACCACTACACTAACACTCTTACATAACTGGTGCGGCCAGACAGCCTCGCCACCACTACACTAACACTCTTACATAACTGGTGAGGCCAGACAGCCTCGCCACCACTACACTAACACTCTTACATAACTGGTGCGGCCAGACAGCCTCGCCACCACTACACTAACACTCTTACATAACTGGTGCGGCCAGACAGCCTCGCCACCACTACACTAACACTCTTACATAACTGGTGAGGCCAGACAGCCTCGCCACCACTACACTAACACTCTTACATAACTGGTGCGGCCAGACAGCCTCGCCACCACTACACTAACACTCTTACATAACTGGTGCGGCCAGACAGCCTCGCCACCACTACACTAACACTCTTACATAACTGGTGAGGCCAGACAGCCTCGCCACCACTACACTAACACTCTTACATAACTGGTGCGGCCAGACAGCCTCGCCACCACTACACTAACACTCTTACATAACTGGTGAGGCCAGACAGCCTCGCCACCACTACACTAACACTCTTACATAACTGGTGCGGCCAGACAGCCTCGCCACCACTACACTAACACTCTTACATAACTGGTGAGGCCAGACAGCCTCGCCACCACTACACTAACACTCTTACATAACTGGTGAGGCCAGACAGCCTCGCCACCACTACACTAACACTCTTACATAACTGGTGAGGCCAGACAGCCTCGCCACCACTACACTAACACTCTTACATAACTGGTGCGGCCAGACAGCCTCGCCACCACTACACTAACACTCTTACATAACTGGTGCGGCCAGACAGCCTCGCCACCACTACACTAACACTCTTACATAACTGGTGAGGCCAGACAGCCTCGCCACCACTACACTAACACTCTTACATAACTGGTGCGGCCAGACAGCCTCGCCACCACTACACTAACACTCTTACATAACTGGTGAGGCCAGACAGCCTCGCCACCACTACACTAACACTCTTACATAACTGGTGCGGCCAGACAGCCTCGCCACCACTACACTAACACTCTTACATAACTGGTGCGGCCAGACAGCCTCGCCACCACTACACTAACACTCTTACATAACTGGTGAGGCCAGACAGCCTCGCCACCACTACACTAACACTCTTACATAACTGGTGCGGCCAGACAGCCTCGCCACCACTACACTAACACTCTTACATAACTGGTGCGGCCAGACAGCCTCGCCACCACTACACTAACACTCTTACATAACTGGTGCGGCCAGACAGCCTCGCCACCACTACACTAACACTCTTACATAACTGGTGCGGCCAGACAGCCTCGCCACCACTACACTAACACTCTTACATAACTGGTGCGGCCAGACAGCCTCGCCACCACTACACTAACACTCTTACATAACTGGTGAGGCCAGACAGCCTCGCCACCACTACACTAACACTCTTACATAACTGGTGCGGCCAGACAGCCTCGCCACCACTACACTAACACTCTTACATAACTGGTGCGGCCAGACAGCCTCGCCACCACTACACTAACACTCTTACATAACTGGTGCGGCCAGACAGCCTCGCCACCACTACACTAACACTCTTACATAACTGGTGCGGCCAGACAGCCTCGCCACCACTACACTAACACTCTTACATAACTGGTGCGGCCAGACAGCCTCGCCACCACTACACTAACACTCTTACATAACTGGTGCGGCCAGACAGCCTCGCCACCACTACACTAACACTCTTACATAACTGGTGAGGCCAGACAGCCTCGCCACCACTACACTAACACTCTTACATAACTGGTGAGGCCAGACAGCCTCGCCACCACTACACTAACACTCTTACATAACTGGTGAGGCCAGACAGCCTCGCCACCACTACACTAACACTCTTACATAACTGGTGCGGCCAGACAGCCTCGCCACCACTACACTAACACTCTTACATAACTGGTGCGGCCAGACAGCCTCGCCACCACTACACTAACACTCTTACATAACTGGTGCGGCCAGACAGCCTCGCCACCACTACACTAACACTCTTACATAACTGGTGCGGCCAGACAGCCTCGCCACCACTACACTAACACTCTTACATAACTGGTGCGGCCAGACAGCCTCGCCACCACTACACTAACACTCTTACATAACTGGTGCGGCCAGACAGCCTCGCCACCACTACACTAACACTCTTACATAACTGGTGCGGCCAGACAGCCTCGCCACCACTACACTAACACTCTTACATAACTGGTGCGGCCAGACAGCCTCGCCACCACTACACTAACACTCTTACATAACTGGTGAGGCCAGACAGCCTCGCCACCACTACACTAACACTCTTACATAACTGGTGCGGCCAGACAGCCTCGCCACCACTACACTAACACTCTTACATAACTGGTGAGGCCAGACAGCCTCGCCACCACTACACTAACACTCTTACATAACTGGTGAGGCCAGACAGCCTCGCCACCACTACACTAACACTCTTACATAACTGGTGCGGCCAGACAGCCTCGCCACCACTACACTAACACTCTTACATAACTGGTGCGGCCAGACAGCCTCGCCACCACTACACTAACACTCTTACATAACTGGTGAGGCCAGACAGCCTCGCCACCACTACACTAACACTCTTACATAACTGGTGCGGCCAGACAGCCTCGCCACCACTACACTAACACTCTTACATAACTGGTGCGGCCAGACAGCCTCGCCACCACTACACTAACACTCTTACATAACTGGTGCGGCCAGACAGCCTCGCCACCACTACACTAACACTCTTACATAACTGGTGCGGCCAGACAGCCTCGCCACCACTACACTAACACTCTTACATAACTGGTGCGGCCAGACAGCCTCGCCACCACTACACTAACACTCTTACATAACTGGTGCGGCCAGACAGCCTCGCCACCACTACACTAACACTCTTACATAACTGGTGCGGCCAGACAGCCTCGCCACCACTACACTAACACTCTTACATAACTGGTGAGGCCAGACAGCCTCGCCACCACTACACTAACACTCTTACATAACTGGTGCGGCCAGACAGCCTCGCCACCACTACACTAACACTCTTACATAACTGGTGCGGCCAGACAGCCTCGCCACCACTACACTAACACTCTTACATAACTGGTGCGGCCAGACAGCCTCGCCACCACTACACTAACACTCTTACATAACTGGTGAGGCCAGACAGCCTCGCCACCACTACACTAACACTCTTACATAACTGGTGCGGCCAGACAGCCTCGCCACCACTACACTAACACTCTTACATAACTGGTGCGGCCAGACAGCCTCGCCACCACTACACTAACACTCTTACATAACTGGTGAGGCCAGACAGCCTCGCCACCACTACACTAACACTCTTACATAACTGGTGCGGCCAGACAGCCTCGCCACCACTACACTAACACTCTTACATAACTGGTGAGGCCAGACAGCCTCGCCACCACTACACTAACACTCTTACATAACTGGTGCGGCCAGACAGCCTCGCCACCACTACACTAACACTCTTACATAACTGGTGAGGCCAGACAGCCTCGCCACCACTACACTAACACTCTTACATAACTGGTGAGGCCAGACAGCCTCGCCACCACTACACTAACACTCTTACATAACTGGTGAGGCCAGACAGCCTCGCCACCACTACACTAACACTCTTACATAACTGGTGAGGCCAGACAGCCTCGCCACCACTACACTAACACTCTTACATAACTGGTGCGGCCAGACAGCCTCGCCACCACTACACTAACACTCTTACATAACTGGTGCGGCCAGACAGCCTCGCCACCACTACACTAACACTCTTACATAACTGGTGAGGCCAGACAGCCTCGCCACCACTACACTAACACTCTTACATAACTGGTGCGGCCAGACAGCCTCGCCACCACTACACTAACACTCTTACATAACTGGTGCGGCCAGACAGCCTCGCCACCACTACACTAACACTCTTACATAACTGGTGAGGCCAGACAGCCTCGCCACCACTACACTAACACTCTTACATAACTGGTGCGGCCAGACAGCCTCGCCACCACTACACTAACACTCTTACATAACTGGTGCGGCCAGACAGCCTCGCCACCACTACACTAACACTCTTACATAACTGGTGCGGCCAGACAGCCTCGCCACCACTACACTAACACTCTTACATAACTGGTGCGGCCAGACAGCCTCGCCACCACTACACTAACACTCTTACATAACTGGTGCGGCCAGACAGCCTCGCCACCACTACACTAACACTCTTACATAACTGGTGCGGCCAGACAGCCTCGCCACCACTACACTAACACTCTTACATAACTGGTGCGGCCAGACAGCCTCGCCACCACTACACTAACACTCTTACATAACTGGTGCGGCCAGACAGCCTCGCCACCACTACACTAACACTCTTACATAACTGGTGCGGCCAGACAGCCTCGCCACCACTACACTAACACTCTTACATAACTGGTGCGGCCAGACAGCCTCGCCACCACTACACTAACACTCTTACATAACTGGTGAGGCCAGACAGCCTCGCCACCACTACACTAACACTCTTACATAACTGGTGCGGCCAGACAGCCTCGCCACCACTACACTAACACTCTTACATAACTGGTGCGGCCAGACAGCCTCGCCACCACTACACTAACACTCTTACATAACTGGTGCGGCCAGACAGCCTCGCCACCACTACACTAACACTCTTACATAACTGGTGCGGCCAGACAGCCTCGCCACCACTACACTAACACTCTTACATAACTGGTGAGGCCAGACAGCCTCGCCACCACTACACTAACACTCTTACATAACTGGTGCGGCCAGACAGCCTCGCCACCACTACACTAACACTCTTACATAACTGGTGAGGCCAGACAGCCTCGCCACCACTACACTAACACTCTTACATAACTGGTGCGGCCAGACAGCCTCGCCACCACTACACTAACACTCTTACATAACTGGTGAGGCCAGACAGCCTCGCCACCACTACACTAACACTCTTACATAACTGGTGCGGCCAGACAGCCTCGCCACCACTACACTAACACTCTTACATAACTGGTGCGGCCAGACAGCCTCGCCACCACTACACTAACACTCTTACATAACTGGTGCGGCCAGACAGCCTCGCCACCACTACACTAACACTCTTACATAACTGGTGCGGCCAGACAGCCTCGCCACCACTACACTAACACTCTTACATAACTGGTGAGGCCAGACAGCCTCGCCACCACTACACTAACACTCTTACATAACTGGTGAGGCCAGACAGCCTCGCCACCACTACACTAACACTCTTACATAACTGGTGAGGCCAGACAGCCTCGCCACCACTACACTAACACTCTTACATAACTGGTGCGGCCAGACAGCCTCGCCACCACTACACTAACACTCTTACATAACTGGTGAGGCCAGACAGCCTCGCCACCACTACACTAACACTCTTACATAACTGGTGCGGCCAGACAGCCTCGCCACCACTACACTAACACTCTTACATAACTGGTGAGGCCAGACAGCCTCGCCACCACTACACTAACACTCTTACATAACTGGTGCGGCCAGACAGCCTCGCCACCACTACACTAACACTCTTACATAACTGGTGAGGCCAGACAGCCTCGCCACCACTACACTAACACTCTTACATAACTGGTGAGGCCAGACAGCCTCGCCACCACTACACTAACACTCTTACATAACTGGTGAGGCCAGACAGCCTCGCCACCACTACACTAACACTCTTACATAACTGGTGAGGCCAGACAGCCTCGCCACCACTACACTAACACTCTTACATAACTGGTGCGGCCAGACAGCCTCGCCACCACTACACTAACACTCTTACATAACTGGTGAGGCCAGACAGCCTCGCCACCACTACACTAACACTCTTACATAACTGGTGCGGCCAGACAGCCTCGCCACCACTACACTAACACTCTTACATAACTGGTGCGGCCAGACAGCCTCGCCACCACTACACTAACACTCTTACATAACTGGTGAGGCCAGACAGCCTCGCCACCACTACACTAACACTCTTACATAACTGGTGCGGCCAGACACTCTTACATAACTGGTGCGGCCAGACAGCCTCGCCACCACTACACTAACACTCTTACATAACTGGTGCGGCCAGACAGCCTCGCCACCACTACACTAACACTCTTACATAACTGGTGAGGCCAGACAGCCTCGCCACCACTACACTAACACTCTTACATAACTGGTGCGGCCAGACAGCCTCGCCACCACTACACTAACACTCTTACATAACTGGTGCGGCCAGACAGCCTCGCCACCACTACACTAACACTCTTACATAACTGGTGCGGCCAGACAGCCTCGCCACCACTACACTAACACTCTTACATAACTGGTGCGGCCAGACAGCCTCGCCACCACTACACTAACACTCTTACATAACTGGTGCGGCCAGACAGCCTCGCCACCACTACACTAACACTCTTACATAACTGGTGCGGCCAGACAGCCTCGCCACCACTACACTAACACTCTTACATAACTGGTGAGGCCAGACAGCCTCGCCACCACTACACTAACACTCTTACATAACTGGTGCGGCCAGACAGCCTCGCCACCACTACACTAACACTCTTACATAACTGGTGAGGCCAGACAGCCTCGCCACCACTACACTAACACTCTTACATAACTGGTGCGGCCAGACAGCCTCGCCACCACTACACTAACACTCTTACATAACTGGTGCGGCCAGACAGCCTCGCCACCACTACACTAACACTCTTACATAACTGGTGCGGCCAGACAGCCTCGCCACCACTACACTAACACTCTTACATAACTGGTGCGGCCAGACAGCCTCGCCACCACTACACTAACACTCTTACATAACTGGTGCGGCCAGACAGCCTCGCCACCACTACACTAACACTCTTACATAACTGGTGCGGCCAGACAGCCTCGCCACCACTACACTAACACTCTTACATAACTGGTGAGGCCAGACAGCCTCGCCACCACTACACTAACACTCTTACATAACTGGTGCGGCCAGACAGCCTCGCCACCACTACACTAACACTCTTACATAACTGGTGAGGCCAGACAGCCTCGCCACCACTACACTAACACTCTTACATAACTGGTGAGGCCAGACAGCCTCGCCACCACTACACTAACACTCTTACATAACTGGTGCGGCCAGACAGCCTCGCCACCACTACACTAACACTCTTACATAACTGGTGCGGCCAGACAGCCTCGCCACCACTACACTAACACTCTTACATAACTGGTGCGGCCAGACAGCCTCGCCACCACTACACTAACACTCTTACATAACTGGTGCGGCCAGACAGCCTCGCCACCACTACACTAACACTCTTACATAACTGGTGAGGCCAGACAGCCTCGCCACCACTACACTAACACTCTTACATAACTGGTGCGGCCAGACAGCCTCGCCACCACTACACTAACACTCTTACATAACTGGTGCGGCCAGACAGCCTCGCCACCACTACACTAACACTCTTACATAACTGGTGCGGCCAGACAGCCTCGCCACCACTACACTAACACTCTTACATAACTGGTGCGGCCAGACAGCCTCGCCACCACTACACTAACACTCTTACATAACTGGTGCGGCCAGACAGCCTCGCCACCACTACACTAACACTCTTACATAACTGGTGAGTCCAGACACTACATTAACACTCTTACATAACTGGTGAGGCCAGACAGCCTCGCCACCACTACACTAACACTCTTACATAACTGGTGAGGCCAGACAGCCTCGCCACCACTACACTAACACTCTTACATAACTGGTGAGGCCAGACAGCCTCGCCACCACTACACTAACACTCTTACATAACTGGTGCGGCCAGACAGCCTCGCCACCACTACACTAACACTCTTACATAACTGGTGAGGCCAGACAGCCTCGCCACCACTACACTAACACTCTTACATAACTGGTGCGGCCAGACAGCCTCGCCACCACTACACTAACACTCTTACATAACTGGTGCGGCCAGACAGCCTCGCCACCACTACACTAACACTCTTACATAACTGGTGCGGCCAGACAGCCTCGCCACCACTACACTAACACTCTTACATAACTGGTGAGGCCAGACAGCCTCGCCACCACTACACTAACACTCTTACATAACTGGTGAGGCCAGACAGCCTCGCCACCACTACACTAACACTCTTACATAACTGGTGCGGCCAGACAGCCTCGCCACCACTACACTAACACTCTTACATAACTGGTGCGGCCAGACAGCCTCGCCACCACTACACTAACACTCTTACATAACTGGTGCGGCCAGACAGCCTCGCCACCACTACACTAACACTCTTACATAACTGGTGAGGCCAGACAGCCTCGCCACCACTACACTAACACTCTTACATAACTGGTGCGGCCAGACAGCCTCGCCACCACTACACTAACACTCTTACATAACTGGTGAGGCCAGACAGCCTCGCCACCACTACACTAACACTCTTACATAACTGGTGCGGCCAGACAGCCTCGCCACCACTACACTAACACTCTTACATAACTGGTGAGGCCAGACAGCCTCGCCACCACTACACTAACACTCTTACATAACTGGTGCGGCCAGACAGCCTCGCCACCACTACACTAACACTCTTACATAACTGGTGAGGCCAGACAGCCTCGCCACCACTACACTAACACTCTTACATAACTGGTGAGGCCAGACAGCCTCGCCACCACTACACTAACACTCTTACATAACTGGTGAGGCCAGACAGCCTCGCCACCACTACACTAACACTCTTACATAACTGGTGCGGCCAGACAGCCTCGCCACCACTACACTAACACTCTTACATAACTGGTGAGGCCAGACAGCCTCGCCACCACTACACTAACACTCTTACATAACTGGTGAGGCCAGACAGCCTCGCCACCACTACACTAACACTCTTACATAACTGGTGAGGCCAGACAGCCTCGCCACCACTACACTAACACTCTTACATAACTGGTGAGGCCAGACAGCCTCGCCACCACTACACTAACACTCTTACATAACTGGTGAGGCCAGACAGCCTCGCCACCACTACACTAACACTCTTACATAACTGGTGAGGCCAGACAGCCTCGCCACCACTACACTAACACTCTTACATAACTGGTGAGGCCAGACAGCCTCGCCACCACTACACTAACACTCTTACATAACTGGTGAGGCCAGACAGCCTCGCCACCACTACACTAACACTCTTACATAACTGGTGCGGCCAGACAGCCTCGCCACCACTACACTAACACTCTTACATAACTGGTGAGGCCAGACAGCCTCGCCACCACTACACTAACACTCTTACATAACTGGTGAGGCCAGACAGCCTCGCCACCACTACACTAACACTCTTACATAACTGGTGCGGCCAGACAGCCTCGCCACCACTACACTAACACTCTTACATAACTGGTGAGGCCAGACAGCCTCGCCACCACTACACTAACACTCTTACATAACTGGTGCGGCCAGACAGCCTCGCCACCACTACACTAACACTCTTACATAACTGGTGCGGCCAGACAGCCTCGCCACCACTACACTAACACTCTTACATAACTGGTGCGGCCAGACAGCCTCGCCACCACTACACTAACACTCTTACATAACTGGTGCGGCCAGACAGCCTCGCCACCACTACACTAACACTCTTACATAACTGGTGCGGCCAGACAGCCTCGCCACCACTACACTAACACTCTTACATAACTGGTGCGGCCAGACAGCCTCGCCACCACTACACTAACACTCTTACATAACTGGTGAGGCCAGACAGCCTCGCCACCACTACACTAACACTCTTACATAACTGGTGCGGCCAGACAGCCTCGCCACCACTACACTAACACTCTTACATAACTGGTGCGGCCAGACAGCCTCGCCACCACTACACTAACACTCTTACATAACTGGTGCGGCCAGACAGCCTCGCCACCACTACACTAACACTCTTACATAACTGGTGCGGCCAGACAGCCTCGCCACCACTACACTAACACTCTTACATAACTGGTGAGGCCAGACAGCCTCGCCACCACTACACTAACACTCTTACATAACTGGTGCGGCCAGACAGCCTCGCCACCACTACACTAACACTCTTACATAACTGGTGCGGCCAGACAGCCTCGCCACCACTACACTAACACTCTTACATAACTGGTGAGGCCAGACAGCCTCGCCACCACTACACTAACACTCTTACATAACTGGTGAGGCCAGACAGCCTCGCCACCACTACACTAACACTCTTACATAACTGGTGCGGCCAGACAGCCTCGCCACCACTACACTAACACTCTTACATAACTGGTGAGGCCAGACAGCCTCGCCACCACTACACTAACACTCTTACATAACTGGTGCGGCCAGACAGCCTCGCCACCACTACACTAACACTCTTACATAACTGGTGAGGCCAGACAGCCTCGCCACCACTACACTAACACTCTTACATAACTGGTGCGGCCAGACAGCCTCGCCACCACTACACTAACACTCTTACATAACTGGTGCGGCCAGACAGCCTCGCCACCACTACACTAACACTCTTACATAACTGGTGAGGCCAGACAGCCTCGCCACCACTACACTAACACTCTTACATAACTGGTGCGGCCAGACAGCCTCGCCACCACTACACTAACACTCTTACATAACTGGTGCGGCCAGACAGCCTCGCCACCACTACACTAACACTCTTACATAACTGGTGCGGCCAGACAGCCTCGCCACCACTACACTAACACTCTTACATAACTGGTGAGGCCAGACAGCCTCGCCACCACTACACTAACACTCTTACATAACTGGTGAGGCCAGACAGCCTCGCCACCACTACACTAACACTCTTACATAACTGGTGAGGCCAGACAGCCTCGCCACCACTACACTAACACTCTTACATAACTGGTGCGGCCAGACAGCCTCGCCACCACTACACTAACACTCTTACATAACTGGTGCGGCCAGACAGCCTCGCCACCACTACACTAACACTCTTACATAACTGGTGCGGCCAGACAGCCTCGCCACCACTACACTAACACTCTTACATAACTGGTGCGGCCAGACAGCCTCGCCACCACTACACTAACACTCTTACATAACTGGTGCGGCCAGACAGCCTCGCCACCACTACACTAACACTCTTACATAACTGGTGCGGCCAGACAGCCTCGCCACCACTACACTAACACTCTTACATAACTGGTGAGGCCAGACAGCCTCGCCACCACTACACTAACACTCTTACATAACTGGTGCGGCCAGACAGCCTCGCCACCACTACACTAACACTCTTACATAACTGGTGAGGCCAGACAGCCTCGCCACCACTACACTAACACTCTTACATAACTGGTGAGGCCAGACAGCCTCGCCACCACTACACTAACACTCTTACATAACTGGTGCGGCCAGACAGCCTCGCCACCACTACACTAACACTCTTACATAACTGGTGAGGCCAGACAGCCTCGCCACCACTACACTAACACTCTTACATAACTGGTGAGGCCAGACAGCCTCGCCACCACTACACTAACACTCTTACATAACTGGTGAGGCCAGACAGCCTCGCCACCACTACACTAACACTCTTACATAACTGGTGCGGCCAGACAGCCTCGCCACCACTACACTAACACTCTTACATAACTGGTGCGGCCAGACAGCCTCGCCACCACTACACTAACACTCTTACATAACTGGTGCGGCCAGACAGCCTCGCCACCACTACACTAACACTCTTACATAACTGGTGAGGCCAGACAGCCTCGCCACCACTACACTAACACTCTTACATAACTGGTGCGGCCAGACAACTACACTAACACTCTTACATAACTGGTGCGGCCAGACAGCCTCGCCACCACTACACTAACACTCTTACATAACTGGTGAGGCCAGACAGCCTCGCCACCACTACACTAACACTCTTACATAACTGGTGCGGCCAGACAGCCTCGCCACCACTACACTAACACTCTTACATAACTGGTGAGGCCAGACAGCCTCGCCACCACTACACTAACACTCTTACATAACTGGTGCGGCCAGACAGCCTCGCCACCACTACACTAACACTCTTACATAACTGGTGCGGCCAGACAGCCTCGCCACCACTACACTAACACTCTTACATAACTGGTGCGGCCAGACAGCCTCGCCACCACTACACTAACACTCTTACATAACTGGTGCGGCCAGACAGCCTCGCCACCACTACACTAACACTCTTACATAACTGGTGAGGCCAGACAGCCTCGCCACCACTACACTAACACTCTTACATAACTGGTGCGGCCAGACAGCCTCGCCACCACTACACTAACACTCTTACATAACTGGTGAGGCCAGACAGCCTCGCCACCACTACACTAACACTCTTACATAACTGGTGCGGCCAGACAGCCTCGCCACCACTACACTAACACTCTTACATAACTGGTGAGGCCAGACAGCCTCGCCACCACTACACTAACACTCTTACATAACTGGTGCGGCCAGACAGCCTCGCCACCACTACACTAACACTCTTACATAACTGGTGAGGCCAGACAGCCTCGCCACCACTACACTAACACTCTTACATAACTGGTGCGGCCAGACAGCCTCGCCACCACTACACTAACACTCTTACATAACTGGTGCGGCCAGACAGCCTCGCCACCACTACACTAACACTCTTACATAACTGGTGCGGCCAGACAGCCTCGCCACCACTA
The DNA here is from genome assembly GCF_038502225.1 of Cherax quadricarinatus. Taxonomy (NCBI): domain Eukaryota; kingdom Metazoa; phylum Arthropoda; class Malacostraca; order Decapoda; family Parastacidae; genus Cherax; species Cherax quadricarinatus. Next base: position 8,914,513 of record NC_091322.1, on the reverse strand, counting down.
CACTAACACTCTTACATAACTGGTGAGGCCAGACAGCCTCGCCACCACTACACTAACACTCTTACATAACTGGTGCGGCCAGACAGCCTCGCCACCACTACACTAACACTCTTACATAACTGGTGCGGCCAGACAGCCTCGCCACCACTACACTAACACTCTTACATAACTGGTGAGGCCAGACAGCCTCGCCACCACTACACTAACACTCTTACATAACTGGTGCGGCCAGACAGCCTCGCCACCACTACACTAACACTCTTACATAACTGGTGAGGCCAGACAGCCTCGCCACCACTACACTAACACTCTTACATAACTGGTGAGGCCAGACAGCCTCGCCACCACTACACTAACACTCTTACATAACTGGTGCGGCCAGACAGCCTCGCCACCACTACACTAACACTCTTACATAACTGGTGAGGCCAGACAGCCTCGCCACCACTACACTAACACTCTTACATAACTGGTGAGGCCAGACAGCCTCGCCACCACTACACTAACACTCTTACATAACTGGTGCGGCCAGACAGCCTCGCCACCACTACACTAACACTCTTACATAACTGGTGAGGCCAGACAGCCTCGCCACCACTACACTAACACTCTTACATAACTGGTGCGGCCAGACAGCCTCGCCACCACTACACTAACACTCTTACATAACTGGTGCGGCCAGACAGCCTCGCCACCACTACACTAACACTCTTACATAACTGGTGCGGCCAGACAGCCTCGCCACCACTACACTAACACTCTTACATAACTGGTGAGGCCAGACAGCCTCGCCACCACTACACTAACACTCTTACATAACTGGTGCGGCCAGACAGCCTCGCCACCACTACACTAACACTCTTACATAACTGGTGCGGCCAGACAGCCTCGCCACCACTACACTAACACTCTTACATAACTGGTGCGGCCAGACAGCCTCGCCACCACTACACTAACACTCTTACATAACTGGTGCGGCCAGACAGCCTCGCCACCACTACACTAACACTCTTACATAACTGGTGCGGCCAGACAGCCTCGCCACCACTACACTAACACTCTTACATAACTGGTGCGGCCAGACAGCCTCGCCACCACTACACTAACACTCTTACATAACTGGTGCGGCCAGACAGCCTCGCCACCACTACACTAACACTCTTACATAACTGGTGCGGCCAGACAGCCTCGCCACCACTACACTAACACTCTTACATAACTGGTGCGGCCAGACAGCCTCGCCACCACTACACTAACACTCTTACATAACTGGTGCGGCCAGACAGCCTCGCCACCACTACACTAACACTCTTACATAACTGGTGAGGCCAGACAGCCTCGCCACCACTACACTAACACTCTTACATAACTGGTGAGGCCAGACAGCCTCGCCACCACTACACTAACACTCTTACATAACTGGTGAGGCCAGACAGCCTCGCCACCACTACACTAACACTCTTACATAACTGGTGCGGCCAGACAGCCTCGCCACCACTACACTAACACTCTTACATAACTGGTGAGGCCAGACAGCCTCGCCACCACTACACTAACACTCTTACATAACTGGTGCGGCCAGACAGCCTCGCCACCACTACACTAACACTCTTACATAACTGGTGAGGCCAGACAGCCTCGCCACCACTACACTAACACTCTTACATAACTGGTGCGGCCAGACAGCCTCGCCACCACTACACTAACACTCTTACATAACTGGTGCGGCCAGACAGCCTCGCCACCACTACACTAACACTCTTACATAACTGGTGCGGCCAGACAGCCTCGCCACCACTACACTAACACTCTTACATAACTGGTGAGGCCAGACAGCCTCGCCACCACTACACTAACACTCTTACATAACTGGTGCGGCCAGACAGCCTCGCCACCACTACACTAACACTCTTACATAACTGGTGCGGCCAGACAGCCTCGCCACCACTACACTAACACTCTTACATAACTGGTGCGGCCAGACAGCCTCGCCACCACTACACTAACACTCTTACATAACTGGTGAGGCCAGACAGCCTCGCCACCACTACACTAACACTCTTACATAACTGGTGCGGCCAGACAGCCTCGCCACCACTACACTAACACTCTTACATAACTGGTGCGGCCAGACAGCCTCGCCACCACTACACTAACACTCTTACATAACTGGTGCGGCCAGACAGCCTCGCCACCACTACACTAACACTCTTACATAACTGGTGCGGCCAGACAGCCTCGCCACCACTACACTAACACTCTTACATAACTGGTGCGGCCAGACAGCCTCGCCACCACTACACTAACACTCTTACATAACTGGTGAGGCCAGACAGCCTCGCCACCACTACACTAACACTCTTACATAACTGGTGCGGCCAGACAGCCTCGCCACCACTACACTAACACTCTTACATAACTGGTGCGGCCAGACAGCCTCGCCACCACTACACTAACACTCTTACATAACTGGTGAGGCCAGACAGCCTCGCCACCACTACACTAACACTCTTACATAACTGGTGCGGCCAGACAGCCTCGCCACCACTACACTAACACTCTTACATAACTGGTGCGGCCAGACAGCCTCGCCACCACTACACTAACACTCTTACATAACTGGTGAGGCCAGACAGCCTCGCCACCACTACACTAACACTCTTACATAACTGGTGAGGCCAGACAGCCTCGCCACCACTACACTAACACTCTTACATAACTGGTGCGGCCAGACAGCCTCGCCACCACTACACTAACACTCTTACATAACTGGTGAGGCCAGACAGCCTCGCCACCACTACACTAACACTCTTACATAACTGGTGAGGCCAGACAGCCTCGCCACCACTACACTAACACTCTTACATAACTGGTGAGGCCAGACAGCCTCGCCACCACTACACTAACACTCTTACATAACTGGTGAGGCCAGACAGCCTCGCCACCACTACACTAACACTCTTACATAACTGGTGCGGCCAGACAGCCTCGCCACCACTACACTAACACTCTTACATAACTGGTGCGGCCAGACAGCCTCGCCACCACTACACTAACACTCTTACATAACTGGTGAGGCCAGACAGCCTCGCCACCACTACACTAACACTCTTACATAACTGGTGCGGCCAGACAGCCTCGCCACCACTACACTAACACTCTTACATAACTGGTGCGGCCAGACAGCCTCGCCACCACTACACTAACACTCTTACATAACTGGTGCGGCCAGACAGCCTCGCCACCACTACACTAACACTCTTACATAACTGGTGCGGCCAGACAGCCTCGCCACCACTACACTAACACTCTTACATAACTGGTGCGGCCAGACAGCCTCGCCACCACTACACTAACACTCTTACATAACTGGTGAGGCCAGACAGCCTCGCCACCACTACACTAACACTCTTACATAACTGGTGCGGCCAGACAGCCTCGCCACCACTACACTAACACTCTTACATAACTGGTGCGGCCAGACAGCCTCGCCACCACTACACTAACACTCTTACATAACTGGTGCGGCCAGACAGCCTCGCCACCACTACACTAACACTCTTACATAACTGGTGAGGCCAGACAGCCTCGCCACCACTACACTAACACTCTTACATAACTGGTGCGGCCAGACAGCCTCGCCACCACTACACTAACACTCTTACATAACTGGTGCGGCCAGACAGCCTCGCCACCACTACACTAACACTCTTACATAACTGGTGCGGCCAGACAGCCTCGCCACCACTACACTAACACTCTTACATAACTGGTGAGGCCAGACAGCCTCGCCACCACTACACTAACACTCTTACATAACTGGTGCGGCCAGACAGCCTCGCCACCACTACACTAACACTCTTACATAACTGGTGCGGCCAGACAGCCTCGCCACCACTACACTAACACTCTTACATAACTGGTGAGGCCAGACAGCCTCGCCACCACTACACTAACACTCTTACATAACTGGTGCGGCCAGACAGCCTCGCCACCACTACACTAACACTCTTACATAACTGGTGCGGCCAGACAGCCTCGCCACCACTACACTAACACTCTTACATAACTGGTGCCACCACTACACTAACACTCTTACATAACTGGTGCGGCCAGACAGCCTCGCCACCACTACACTAACACTCTTACATAACTGGTGAGGCCAGACAGCCTCGCCACCACTACACTAACACTCTTACATAACTGGTGCGGCCAGACAGCCTCGCCACCACTACACTAACACTCTTACATAACTGGTGCGGCCAGACAGCCTCGCCACCACTACACTAACACTCTTACATAACTGGTGCGGCCAGACAGCCTCGCCACCACTACACTAACACTCTTACATAACTGGTGAGGCCAGACAGCCTCGCCACCACTACACTAACACTCTTACATAACTGGTGCGGCCAGACAGCCTCGCCACCACTACACTAACACTCTTACATAACTGGTGAGGCCAGACAGCCTCGCCACCACTACACTAACACTCTTACATAACTGGTGAGGCCAGACAGCCTCGCCACCACTACACTAACACTCTTACATAACTGGTGAGGCCAGACAGCCTCGCCACCACTACACTAACACTCTTACATAACTGGTGCGGCCAGACAGCCTCGCCACCACTACACTAACACTCTTACATAACTGGTGAGGCCAGACAGCCTCGCCACCACTACACTAACACTCTTACATAACTGGTGAGGCCAGACAGCCTCGCCACCACTACACTAACACTCTTACATAACTGGTGAGGCCAGACAGCCTCGCCACCACTACACTAACACTCTTACATAACTGGTGCGGCCAGACAGCCTCGCCACCACTACACTAACACTCTTACATAACTGGTGCGGCCAGACAGCCTCGCCACCACTACACTAACACTCTTACATAACTGGTGCGGCCAGACAGCCTCGCCACCACTACACTAACACTCTTACATAACTGGTGAGGCCAGACAGCCTCGCCACCACTACACTAACACTCTTACATAACTGGTGAGGCCAGACAGCCTCGCCACCACTACACTAACACTCTTACATAACTGGTGAGGCCAGACAGCCTCGCCACCACTACACTAACACTCTTACATAACTGGTGAGGCCAGACAGCCTCGCCACCACTACACTAACACTCTTACATAACTGGTGCGGCCAGACAGCCTCGCCACCACTACACTAACACTCTTACATAACTGGTGCGGCCAGACAGCCTCGCCACCACTACACTAACACTCTTACATAACTGGTGAGGCCAGACAGCCTCGCCACCACTACACTAACACTCTTACATAACTGGTGCGGCCAGACAGCCTCGCCACCACTACACTAACACTCTTACATAACTGGTGAGGCCAGACAGCCTCGCCACCACTACACTAACACTCTTACATAACTGGTGCGGCCAGACAGCCTCGCCACCACTACACTAACACTCTTACATAACTGGTGAGGCCAGACAGCCTCGCCACCACTACACTAACACTCTTACATAACTGGTGCGGCCAGACAGCCTCGCCACCACTACACTAACACTCTTACATAACTGGTGCGGCCAGACAGCCTCGCCACCACTACACTAACACTCTTACATAACTGGTGAGGCCAGACAGCCTCGCCACCACTACACTAACACTCTTACATAACTGGTGCGGCCAGACAGCCTCGCCACCACTACACTAACACTCTTACATAACTGGTGCGGCCAGACAGCCTCGCCACCACTACACTAACACTCTTACATAACTGGTGCGGCCAGACAGCCTCGCCACCACTACACTAACACTCTTACATAACTGGTGCGGCCAGACAGCCTCGCCACCACTACACTAACACTCTTACATAACTGGTGCGGCCAGACAGCCTCGCCACCACTACACTAACACTCTTACATAACTGGTGAGGCCAGACAGCCTCGCCACCACTACACTAACACTCTTACATAACTGGTGAGGCCAGACAGCCTCGCCACCACTACACTAACACTCTTACATAACTGGTGAGGCCAGACAGCCTCGCCACCACTACACTAACACTCTTACATAACTGGTGAGGCCAGACAGCCTCGCCACCACTACACTAACACTCTTACATAACTGGTGAGGCCAGACAGCCTCGCCACCACTACACTAACACTCTTACATAACTGGTGAGGCCAGACAGCCTCGCCACCACTACACTAACACTCTTACATAACTGGTGCGGCCAGACAGCCTCGCCACCACTACACTAACACTCTTACATAACTGGTGAGGCCAGACAGCCTCGCCACCACTACACTAACACTCTTACATAACTGGTGAGGCCAGACAGCCTCGCCACCACTACACTAACACTCTTACATAACTGGTGCGGCCAGACAGCCTCGCCACCACTACACTAACACTCTTACATAACTGGTGCGGCCAGACAGCCTCGCCACCACTACACTAACACTCTTACATAACTGGTGAGGCCAGACAGCCTCGCCACCACTACACTAACACTCTTACATAACTGGTGCGGCCAGACAGCCTCGCCACCACTACACTAACACTCTTACATAACTGGTGCGGCCAGACAGCCTCGCCACCACTACACTAACACTCTTACATAACTGGTGCGGCCAGACAGCCTCGCCACCACTACACTAACACTCTTACATAACTGGTGCGGCCAGACAGCCTCGCCACCACTACACTAACACTCTTACATAACTGGTGCGGCCAGACAGCCTCGCCACCACTACACTAACACTCTTACATAACTGGTGAGGCCAGACAGCCTCGCCACCACTACACTAACACTCTTACATAACTGGTGAGGCCAGACAGCCTCGCCACCACTACACTAACACTCTTACATAACTGGTGCGGCCAGACAGCCTCGCCACCACTACACTAACACTCTTACATAACTGGTGAGGCCAGACAGCCTCGCCACCACTACACTAACACTCTTACATAACTGGTGCGGCCAGACAGCCTCGCCACCACTACACTAACACTCTTACATAACTGGTGCGGCCAGACAGCCTCGCCACCACTACACTAACACTCTTACATAACTGGTGCGGCCAGACAGCCTCGCCACTACACTAACACTCTTACATAACTGGTGAGGCCAGACAGCCTCGCCACCACTACACTAACACTCTTACATAACTGGTGCGGCCAGACAGCCTCGCCACCACTACACTAACACTCTTACATAACTGGTGAGGCCAGACAGCCTCGCCACCACTACACTAACACTCTTACATAACTGGTGCGGCCAGACAGCCTCGCCACCACTACACTAACACTCTTACATAACTGGTGCGGCCAGACAGCCTCGCCACCACTACACTAACACTCTTACATAACTGGTGCGGCCAGACAGCCTCGCCACCACTACACTAACACTCTTACATAACTGGTGCGGCCAGACAGCCTCGCCACCACTACACTAACACTCTTACATAACTGGTGCGGCCAGACAGCCTCGCCACCACTACACTAACACTCTTACATAACTGGTGAGGCCAGACAGCCTCGCCACCACTACACTAACACTCTTACATAACTGGTGCGGCCAGACAGCCTCGCCACCACTACACTAACACTCTTACATAACTGGTGCGGCCAGACAGCCTCGCCACCACTACACTAACACTCTTACATAACTGGTGAGGCCAGACAGCCTCGCCACCACTACACTAACACTCTTACATAACTGGTGCGGCCAGACAGCCTCGCCACCACTACACTAACACTCTTACATAACTGGTGAGGCCAGACAGCCTCGCCACCACTACACTAACACTCTTACATAACTGGTGCGGCCAGACAGCCTCGCCACCACTACACTAACACTCTTACATAACTGGTGAGGCCAGACAGCCTCGCCACCACTACACTAACACTCTTACATAACTGGTGCGGCCAGACAGCCTCGCCACCACTACACTAACACTCTTACATAACTGGTGAGGCCAGACAGCCTCGCCACCACTACACTAACACTCTTACATAACTGGTGAGGCCAGACAGCCTCGCCACCACTACACTAACACTCTTACATAACTGGTGCGGCCAGACAGCCTCGCCACCACTACACTAACACTCTTACATAACTGGTGCGGCCAGACAGCCTCGCCACCACTACACTAACACTCTTACATAACTGGTGCGGCCAGACAGCCTCGCCACCACTACACTAACACTCTTACATAACTGGTGCGGCCAGACAGCCTCGCCACCACTACACTAACACTCTTACATAACTGGTGCGGCCAGACAGCCTCGCCACCACTACACTAACACTCTTACATAACTGGTGCGGCCAGACAGCCTCGCCACCACTACACTAACACTCTTACATAACTGGTGCGGCCAGACAGCCTCGCCACCACTACACTAACACTCTTACATAACTGGTGAGGCCAGACAGCCTCGCCACCACTACACTAACACTCTTACATAACTGGTGCGGCCAGACAGCCTCGCCACCACTACACTAACACTCTTACATAACTGGTGCGGCCAGACAGCCTCGCCACCACTACACTAACACTCTTACATAACTGGTGCGGCCAGACAGCCTCGCCACCACTACACTAACACTCTTACATAACTGGTGCGGCCAGACAGCCTCGCCACCACTACACTAACACTCTTACATAACTGGTGCGGCCAGACAGCCTCGCCACCACTACACTAACACTCTTACATAACTGGTGCGGCCAGACAGCCTCGCCACCACTACACTAACACTCTTACATAACTGGTGCGGCCAGACAGCCTCGCCACCACTACACTAACACTCTTACATAACTGGTGAGGCCAGACAGCCTCGCCACCACTACACTAACACTCTTACATAACTGGTGAGGCCAGACAGCCTCGCCACCACTACACTAACACTCTTACATAACTGGTGAGGCCAGACAGCCTCGCCACCACTACACTAACACTCTTACATAACTGGTGAGGCCAGACAGCCTCGCCACCACTACACTAACACTCTTACATAACTGGTGCGGCCAGACAGCCTCGCCACCACTACACTAACACTCTTACATAACTGGTGAGGCCAGACAGCCTCGCCACCACTACACTAACACTCTTACATAACTGGTGCGGCCAGACAGCCTCGCCACCACTACACTAACACTCTTACATAACTGGTGCGGCCAGACAGCCTCGCCACCACTACACTAACACTCTTACATAACTGGTGCGGCCAGACAGCCTCGCCACCACTACACTAACACTCTTACATAACTGGTGCGGCCAGACAGCCTCGCCACCACTACACTAACACTCTTACATAACTGGTGCGGCCAGACAGCCTCGCCACCACTACACTAACACTCTTACATAACTGGTGAGGCCAGACAGCCTCGCCACCACTACACTAACACTCTTACATAACTGGTGCGGCCAGACAGCCTCGCCACCACTACACTAACACTCTTACATAACTGGTGCGGCCAGACAGCCTCGCCACCACTACACTAACACTCTTACATAACTGGTGCGGCCAGACAGCCTCGCCACCACTACACTAACACTCTTACATAACTGGTGCGGCCAGACAGCCTCGCCACCACTACACTAACACTCTTACATAACTGGTGCGGCCAGACAGCCTCGCCACCACTACACTAACACTCTTACATAACTGGTGCGGCCAGACAGCCTCGCCACCACTACACTAACACTCTTACATAACTGGTGCGGCCAGACAGCCTCGCCACCACTACACTAACACTCTTACATAACTGGTGCGGCCAGACAGCCTCGCCACCACTACACTAACACTCTTACATAACTGGTGCGGCCAGACAGCCTCGCCACCACTACACTAACACTCTTACATAACTGGTGCGGCCAGACAGCCTCGCCACCACTACACTAACACTCTTACATAACTGGTGCGGCCAGACAGCCTCGCCACCACTACACTAACACTCTTACATAACTGGTGCGGCCAGACAGCCTCGCCACCACTACACTAACACTCTTACATAACTGGTGCGGCCAGACAGCCTCGCCACCACTACACTAACACTCTTACATAACTGGTGAGGCCAGACAGCCTCGCCACCACTACACTAACACTCTTACATAACTGGTGAGGCCAGACAGCCTCGCCACCACTACACTAACACTCTTACATAACTGGTGAGGCCAGACAGCCACCACTACACTAACACTCTTACATAACTGGTGGCAGCCTCGCCACCACTACACTAACACTCTTACATAACTGGTGAGGCCAGACAGCCTCTCCACCACTACACTAACACTCTTACATAACTGGTGCGGCCAGACAGCCTCTCCACCACTACACTAACACTCTTACATAACTGGTGCGGCCAGACAGCCTCGCCACCACTACACTAACACTCTTACATAACTGGTGAGGCCAGACAGCCTCGCCACCACTACACTAACACTCTTACATAACTGGTGCGGCCAGACAGCCTCGCCACCACTACACTAACACTCTTACATAACTGGTGCGGCCAGACAGCCTCGCCACCACTACACTAACACTCTTACATAACTGGTGCGGCCAGACAGCCTCGCCACCACTACACTAACACTCTTACATAACTGGTGCGGCCAGACAGCCTCGCCACCACTACACTAACACTCTTACATAACTGGTGCGGCCAGACAGCCTCGCCACCACTACACTAACACTCTTACATAACTGGTGCGGCCAGACAGCCTCGCCACCACTACACTAACACTCTTACATAACTGGTGCGGCCAGACAGCCTCGCCACCACTACACTAACACTCTTACATAACTGGTGCGGCCAGACAGCCTCGCCACCACTACACTAACACTCTTACATAACTGGTGCGGCCAGACAGCCTCGCCACCACTACACTAACACTCTTACATAACTGGTGCGGCCAGACAGCCTCGCCACCACTACACTAACACTCTTACATAACTGGTGCGGCCAGACAGCCTCGCCACCACTACACTAACACTCTTACATAACTGGTGCGGCCAGACAGCCTCGCCACCACTACACTAACACTCTTACATAACTGGTGAGGCCAGACAGCCTCGCCACCACTACACTAACACTCTTACATAACTGGTGCGGCCAGACAGCCTCGCCACCACTACACTAACACTCTTACATAACTGGTGAGGCCAGACAGCCTCGCCACCACTACACTAACACTCTTACATAACTGGTGCGGCCAGACAGCCTCGCCACCACTACACTAACACTCTTACATAACTGGTGAGGCCAGACAGCCTCGCCACCACTACACTAACACTCTTACATAACTGGTGCGGCCAGACAGCCTCGCCACCACTACACTAACACTCTTACATAACTGGTGAGGCCAGACAGCCTCGCCACCACTACACTAACACTCTTACATAACTGGTGAGGCCAGACAGCCTCGCCACCACTACACTAACACTCTTACATAACTGGTGAGGCCAGACAGCCTCGCCACCACTACACTAACACTCTTACATAACTGGTGCGGCCAGACAGCCTCTCCACCACTACACTAACACTCTTACATAACTGGTGAGGCCAGACAGCCTCTCCACCACTACACTAACACTCTTACATAACTGGTGAGGCCAGACAGCCTCGCCACCACTACACTAACACTCTTACATAACTGGTGCGGCCAGACAGCCTCGCCACCACTACACTAACCCTCTTACATAACTGGTGCGGCCAGACAGCCTCGCCACCACTACACTAACACTTTGCAAAAGCCTTCGACAAGTGTGACCATGGCGTAATAGCGCACAAAATGCGTGCTAAAGGAATAACAGGAAAAGTCGGTCGATGGATCTATAATTTCCTCACTAACAGAACACAGAGAGTAGTCGTCAACAGAGTAAAGTCCGAGGCAGCTACGGTGAAAAGCTCTGTTCCACAAGGCACAGTACTAGCTCCCATCTTGTTCCTCATCCTCATATCCGACATAGACAAGGATGTCAGCCACAGCACCGTGTCTTCCTTTGCAGATGACACCCGAATCTGCATGACAGTGTCTTCCATTGCAGACACTGCAAGGCTCCAGGCGGACATCAACCAAATCTTTCAGTGGGCTGCGGAAAACAATATGAAGTTCAACGATGAGAAATTTCAATTACTCAGATATGGTAAACATGAGGAAATTAAATCTTCATCAGAGTACAAAACAAATTCTGGCCACAAAATAGAGCGAAACACCAACGTCAAAGACCTGGGAGTGATTATGTCGGAGGATCTCACCTTCAAGGACCATAACATTGTATCAATCGCATCTGCTAGAAAAATGACAGGATGGATAATGAGAACCTTCAAAACTAGGGAGGCCAAGCCCATGATGACACTCTTCAGGTCACTTGTTCTATCTAGGCTGGAATATTGCTGCACTCTAACAGCACCTTTCAAGGCAGGTGAAATTGCTGACCTAGAAAATGTACAGAGAACTTTCACGGCGCGCATAACGGAGATAAAACACCTCAATTACTGGGAGCGCTTGAGGTTTCTAAACCTGTATTCCCTGGAACGCAGGAGGGAGAGATACATGATTATATACACCTGGAAAATCCTAGAGGGACTAGTACCGAACTTGCACACGAAAATCACTCGCTAAGAAAGCAAAAGACTTGGCAGACGATGCACCATCCCCCCAATGAAAAGCAGGGGTGTCACTAGCACGTTAAGAGACCATACAATAAGTGTCAGGGGCCCGAGACTGTTCAACTGCCTCCCAGCACACATAAGGGGGATTACCAACAGACCCCTGGCAGTCTTCAAGCTGGCACTGGACAAGCACCTAAAGTCAGTTCCTGATCAGCCGGGCTGTGGCTCGTACGTTGGTTTGCGTGCAGCCAGCAGCAACAGCCTGGTTGATCAGGGGCTGATCCACCAGGAGGCCTGGTCACAGACCGGGCCGCGGGGGCGTTGACCCCCGAAACTCTCTCCAGGTAAACATAACTGGCGAGGCCAGACAGCCTCGCCACCACTACACTAACACTCTTACATAACTGGTGCGGCCAGACAGCCTCGCCACCACTACACTAACACTCTTACGTAAGTGGTGCGGCCAGACAGCCCCGCCACCACTACACTAACACTCTTACATAACTGGTGATTCCAGACAGCCTCGCCACCACTACACTAACACTCTTACATAACTGGTGCGGCCAGACAGCCTCGCCACCACTACACTAACACTCTTACATAACTGGTGCGGCCAGACAGCCTCGCCACCACTACACTAACACTCTTACATAACTGGTGCGGCCAGACAGCCTCGCCACCACTACACTAACACTCTTACATAACTGGTGCGGCCAGACAGCCTCGCCACCACTACACTAACACTCTTACATAACTGGTGAGGCCAGACAGCCTCGCCACCACTACACTAACACTCTTACATAACTGGTGAGGCCAGACAGCCTCGCCACCACTACACTAACACTCTTACATAACTGGTGAGGCCAGACAGCCTCGCCACCACTACACTAACACTCTTACATAACTGGTGAGGCCAGACAGCCTCGCCACCACTACACTAACACTCTTACATAACTGGTGCGGCCAGACAGCCTCGCCACCACTACACTAACACTCTTACATAACTGGTGCGGCCAGACAGCCTCGCCACCACTACACTAACACTCTTACATAACTGGTGCGGCCAGACAGCCTCGCCACCACTACACTAACACTCTTACATAACTGGTGCGGCCAGACAGCCTCGCCACCACTACACTAACACTCTTACATAACTGGTGCGGCCAGACAGCCTCGCCACCACTACACTAACACTCTTACATAACTGGTGAGGCCAGACAGCCTCGCCACCACTACACTAACACTCTTACATAACTGGTGCGGCCAGACAGCCTCGCCACCACTACACTAACACTCTTACATAACTGGTGCGGCCAGACAGCCTCGCCACCACTACACTAACACTCTTACATAACTGGTGCGGGCAGACAGCCTTGCCACCACTACACTAACACTCTTACATAACTGGTGCGGCCAGACAGCCTCGCCACCACTACACTAACACTCTTACATAACTGGTGCGGCCAGACAGCCTCGCCACCACTACACTAACACTCTTACATAACTGGTGCGGCCAGACAGCCTCGCCACCACTACACTAACACTCTTACATAACTGGTGCGGCCAGACAGCCTCGCCACCACTACACTAACACTCTTACATAACTGGTGCGGCCAGACAGCCTCGCCACCACTACACTAACACTCTTACATAACTGGTGAGGCCAGACAGCCTCGCCACCACTACACTAACACTCTTACATAACTGGTGCGGCCAGACAGCCTCGCCACCACTACACTAACACTCTTACATAACTGGTGCGGCCAGACAGCCTCGCCACCACTACACTAACACTCTTACATAACTGGTGCGGCCAGACAGCCTCGCCACCACTACACTAACACTCTTACATAACTGGTGAGGCCAGACAGCCTCGCCACCACTACACTAACACTCTTACATAACTGGTGCGGCCAGACAGCCTCGCCACCACTACACTAACACTCTTACATAACTGGTGCGGCCAGACAGCCTCGCCACCACTACACTAACACTCTTACATAACTGGTGAGGCCAGACAGCCTCGCCACCACTACACTAACACTCTTACATAACTGGTGCGGCCAGACAGCCTCGCCACCACTACACTAACACTCTTACATAACTGGTGCGGCCAGACAGCCTCGCCACCACTACACTAACACTCTTACATAACTGGTGCGGCCAGACAGCCTCGCCACCACTACACTAACACTCTTACATAACTGGTGCGGCCAGACAGCCTCGCCACCACTACACTAACACTCTTACATAACTGGTGCGGCCAGACAGCCTCGCCACCACTACACTAACACTCTTACATAACTGGTGCGGCCAGACAGCCTCGCCACCACTACACTAACACTCTTACATAACTGGTGCGGCCAGACAGCCTCGCCACCACTACACTAACACTCTTACATAACTGGTGAGGCCAGACAGCCTCGCCACCACTACACTAACACTCTTACATAACTGGTGCGGCCAGACAGCCTCGCCACCACTACACTAACACTCTTACATAACTGGTGCGGCCAGACAGCCTCGCCACCACTACACTAACACTCTTACATAACTGGTGAGGCCAGACAGCCTCGCCACCACTACACTAACACTCTTACATAACTGGTGAGGCCAGACAGCCTCGCCACCACTACACTAACACTCTTACATAACTGGTGCGGCCAGACAGCCTCGCCACCACTACACTAACACTCTTACATAACTGGTGCGGCCAGACAGCCTCGCCACCACTACACTAACACTCTTACATAACTGGTGCGGCCAGACAGCCTCGCCACCACTACACTAACACTCTTACATAACTGGTGAGGCCAGACAGCCTCGCCACCACTACACTAACACTCTTACATAACTGGTGCGGCCAGACAGCCTCGCCACCACTACACTAACACTCTTACATAACTGGTGCGGCCAGACAGCCTCGCCACCACTACACTAACACTCTTACATAACTGGTGAGGCCAGACAGCCTCGCCACCACTACACTAACACTCTTACATAACTGGTGCGGCCAGACAGCCTCGCCACCACTACACTAACACTCTTACATAACTGGTGCGGCCAGACAGCCTCGCCACCACTACACTAACACTCTTACATAACTGGTGCGGCCAGACAGCCTCGCCACCACTACACTAACACTCTTACATAACTGGTGAGGCCAGACAGCCTCGCCACCACTACACTAACACTCTTACATAACTGGTGCGGCCAGACAGCCTCGCCACCACTACACTAACACTCTTACATAACTGGTGAGGCCAGACAGCCTCGCCACCACTACACTAACACTCTTACATAACTGGTGAGGCCAGACAGCCTCGCCACCACTACACTAACACTCTTACATAACTGGTGAGGCCAGACAGCCTCGCCACCACTACACTAACACTCTTACATAACTGGTGCGGCCAGACAGCCTCGCCACCACTACACTAACACTCTTACATAACTGGTGAGGCCAGACAGCCTCGCCACCACTACACTAACACTCTTACATAACTGGTGCGGCCAGACAGCCTCGCCACCACTACACTAACACTCTTACATAACTGGTGCGGCCAGACAGCCTCGCCACCACTACACTAACACTCTTACATAACTGGTGCGGCCAGACAGCCTCGCCACCACTACACTAACACTCTTACATAACTGGTGAGGCCAGACAGCCTCGCCACCACTACACTAACACTCTTACATAACTGGTGAGGCCAGACAGCCTCGCCACCACTACACTAACACTCTTACATAACTGGTGAGGCCAGACAGCCTCGCCACCACTACACTAACACTCTTACATAACTGGTGCGGCCAGACAGCCTCGCCACCACTACACTAACACTCTTACATAACTGGTGCGGCCAGACAGCCTCGCCACCACTACACTAACACTCTTACATAACTGGTGCGGCCAGACAGCCTCGCCACCACTACACTAACACTCTTACATAACTGGTGCGGCCAGACAGCCTCGCCACCACTACACTAACACTCTTACATAACTGGTGCGGCCAGACAGCCTCGCCACCACTACACTAACACTCTTACATAACTGGTGCGGCCAGACAGCCTCGCCACCACTACACTAACACTCTTACATAACTGGTGCGGCCAGACAGCCTCGCCACCACTACACTAACACTCTTACATAACTGGTGCGGCCAGACAGCCTCGCCACCACTACACTAACACTCTTACATAACTGGTGAGGCCAGACAGCCTCGCCACCACTACACTAACACTCTTACATAACTGGTGCGGCCAGACAGCCTCGCCACCACTACACTAACACTCTTACATAACTGGTGCGGCCAGACAGCCTCGCCACCACTACACTAACACTCTTACATAACTGGTGAGGCCAGACAGCCTCGCCACCACTACACTAACACTCTTACATAACTGGTGCGGCCAGACAGCCTCGCCACCACTACACTAACACTCTTACATAACTGGTGCGGCCAGACAGCCTCGCCACCACTACACTAACACTCTTACATAACTGGTGCGGCCAGACAGCCTCGCCACCACTACACTAACACTCTTACATAACTGGTGAGGCCAGACAGCCTCGCCACCACTACACTAACACTCTTACATAACTGGTGCGGCCAGACAGCCTCGCCACCACTACACTAACACTCTTACATAACTGGTGAGGCCAGACAGCCTCGCCACCACTACACTAACACTCTTACATAACTGGTGCGGCCAGACAGCCTCGCCACCACTACACTAACACTCTTACATAACTGGTGAGGCCAGACAGCCTCGCCACCACTACACTAACACTCTTACATAACTGGTGCGGCCAGACAGCCTCGCCACCACTACACTAACACTCTTACATAACTGGTGAGGCCAGACAGCCTCGCCACCACTACACTAACACTCTTACATAACTGGTGCGGCCAGACAGCCTCGCCACCACTACACTAACACTCTTACATAACTGGTGAGGCCAGACAGCCTCGCCACCACTACACTAACACTCTTACATAACTGGTGCGGCCAGACAGCCTCGCCACCACTACACTAACACTCTTACATAACTGGTGCGGCCAGACAGCCTCGCCACCACTACACTAACACTCTTACATAACTGGTGCGGCCAGACAGCCTCGCCACCACTACACTAACACTCTTACATAACTGGTGAGGCCAGACAGCCTCGCCACCACTACACTAACACTCTTACATAACTGGTGCGGCCAGACAGCCTCGCCACCACTACACTAACACTCTTACATAACTGGTGCGGCCAGACAGCCTCGCCACCACTACACTAACACTCTTACATAACTGGTGCGGCCAGACAGCCTCGCCACCACTACACTAACACTCTTACATAACTGGTGAGGCCAGACAGCCTCGCCACCACTACACTAACACTCTTACATAACTGGTGCGGCCAGACAGCCTCGCCACCACTACACTAACACTCTTACATAACTGGTGCGGCCAGACAGCCTCGCCACCACTACACTAACACTCTTACATAACTGGTGAGGCCAGACAGCCTCGCCACCACTACACTAACACTCTTACATAACTGGTGCGGCCAGACAGCCTCGCCACCACTACACTAACACTCTTACATAACTGGTGCGGCCAGACAGCCTCGCCACCACTACACTAACACTCTTACATAACTGGTGCGGCCAGACAGCCTCGCCACCACTACACTAACACTCTTACATAACTGGTGCGGCCAGACAGCCTCGCCACCACTACACTAACACTCTTACATAACTGGTGCGGCCAGACAGCCTCGCCACCACTACACTAACACTCTTACATAACTGGTGCGGCCAGACAGCCTCGCCACCACTACACTAACACTCTTACATAACTGGTGAGGCCAGACAGCCTCGCCACCACTACACTAACACTCTTACATAACTGGTGCGGCCAGACAGCCTCGCCACCACTACACTAACACTCTTACATAACTGGTGCGGCCAGACAGCCTCGCCACCACTACACTAACACTCTTACATAACTGGTGAGGCCAGACAGCCTCGCCACCACTACACTAACACTCTTACATAACTGGTGCGGCCAGACAGCCTCGCCACCACTACACTAACACTCTTACATAACTGGTGAGGCCAGACAGCCTCGCCACCACTACACTAACACTCTTACATAACTGGTGAGGCCAGACAGCCTCGCCACCACTACACTAACACTCTTACATAACTGGTGCGGCCAGACAGCCTCGCCACCACTACACTAACACTCTTACATAACTGGTGCGGCCAGACAGCCTCGCCACCACTACACTAACACTCTTACATAACTGGTGCGGCCAGACAGCCTCGCCACCACTACACTAACACTCTTACATAACTGGTGAGGCCAGACAGCCTCGCCACCACTACACTAACACTCTTACATAACTGGTGCGGCCAGACAGCCTCGCCACCACTACACTAACACTCTTACATAACTGGTGCGGCCAGACAGCCTCGCCACCACTACACTAACACTCTTACATAACTGGTGCGGCCAGACAGCCTCGCCACCACTACACTAACACTCTTACATAACTGGTGAGGCCAGACAGCCTCGCCACCACTACACTAACACTCTTACATAACTGGTGAGGCCAGACAGCCTCGCCACCACTACACTAACACTCTTACATAACTGGTGCGGCCAGACAGCCTCGCCACCACTACACTAACACTCTTACATAACTGGTGCGGCCAGACAGCCTCGCCACCACTACACTAACACTCTTACATAACTGGTGCGGCCAGACAGCCTCGCCACCACTACACTAACACTCTTACATAACTGGTGAGGCCAGACAGCCTCGCCACCACTACACTAACACTCTTACATAACTGGTGCGGCCAGACAGCCTCGCCACCACTACACTAACACTCTTACATAACTGGTGCGGCCAGACAGCCTCGCCACCACTACACTAACACTCTTACATAACTGGTGAGGCCAGACAGCCTCGCCACCACTACACTAACACTCTTACATAACTGGTGCGGCCAGACAGCCTCGCCACCACTACACTAACACTCTTACATAACTGGTGCGGCCAGACAGCCTCGCCACCACTACACTAACACTCTTACATAACTGGTGCGGCCAGACAGCCTCGCCACCACTACACTAACACTCTTACATAACTGGTGAGGCCAGACAGCCTCGCCACCACTACACTAACACTCTTACATAACTGGTGAGGCCAGACAGCCTCGCCACCACTACACTAACACTCTTACATAACTGGTGAGGCCAGACAGCCTCGCCACCACTACACTAACACTCTTACATAACTGGTGAGGCCAGACAGCCTCGCCACCACTACACTAACACTCTTACATAACTGGTGCGGCCAGACAGCCTCGCCACCACTACACTAACACTCTTACATAACTGGTGCGGCCAGACAGCCTCGCCACCACTACACTAACACTCTTACATAACTGGTGCGGCCAGACAGCCTCGCCACCACTACACTAACACTCTTACATAACTGGTGCGGCCAGACAGCCTCGCCACCACTACACTAACACTCTTACATAACTGGTGCGGCCAGACAGCCTCGCCACCACTACACTAACACTCTTACATAACTGGTGCGGCCAGACAGCCTCGCCACCACTACACTAACACTCTTACATAACTGGTGCGGCCAGACAGCCTCGCCACCACTACACTAACACTCTTACATAACTGGTGAGGCCAGACAGCCTCGCCACCACTACACTAACACTCTTACATAACTGGTGAGGCCAGACAGCCTCGCCACCACTACACTAACACTCTTACATAACTGGTGCGGCCAGACAGCCTCGCCACCACTACACTAACACTCTTACATAACTGGTGCGGCCAGACAGCCTCGCCACCACTACACTAACACTCTTACATAACTGGTGCGGCCAGACAGCCTCGCCACCACTACACTAACACTCTTACATAACTGGTGAGGCCAGACAGCCTCGCCACCACTACACTAACACTCTTACATAACTGGTGAGGCCAGACAGCCTCGCCACCACTACACTAACACTCTTACATAACTGGTGCGGCCAGACAGCCTCGCCACCACTACACTAACACTCTTACATAACTGGTGCGGCCAGACAGCCTCGCCACCACTACACTAACACTCTTACATAACTGGTGCGGCCAGACAGCCTCGCCACCACTACACTAACACTCTTACATAACTGGTGAGGCCAGACAGCCTCGCCACCACTACACTAACACTCTTACATAACTGGTGCCAGGCGCCACCACTACACTAACACTCTTACATAAGACAGCCTCGCCACCACTACACTAACACTCTTACATAACTGGTGCGGCCAGACAGCCTCGCCACCACTACACCACTTACACTAGACAGCCTCGCCACCACTACACTAACACTCTTACATAACTGGTGCGGCCAGACAGCCTCGCCACCACTACACTAACACTCTTACATAACTGGTGAGGCCAGACAGCCTCGCCACCACTACACTAACACTCTTACATAACTGGTGCGGCCAGACAGCCTCGCCACCACTACACTAACACTCTTACATAACTGGTGCGGCCAGACAGCCTCGCCACCACTACACTAACACTCTTACATAACTGGTGCGGCCAGACAGCCTCGCCACCACTACACTAACACTCTTACATAACTGGTGCGGCCAGACAGCCTCGCCACCACTACACTAACACTCTTACATAACTGGTGCGGCCAGACAGCCTCGCCACCACTACACTAACACTCTTACATAACTGGTGCGGCCAGACAGCCTCGCCACCACTACACTAACACTCTTACATAACTGGTGCGGCCAGACAGCCTCGCCACCACTACACTAACACTCTTACATAACTGGTGAGGCCAGACAGCCTCGCCACCACTACACTAACACTCTTACATAACTGGTGCGGCCAGACAGCCTCGCCACCACTACACTAACACTCTTACATAACTGGTGCGGCCAGACAGCCTCGCCACCACTACACTAACACTCTTACATAACTGGTGCGGCCAGACAGCCTCGCCACCACTACACTAACACTCTTACATAACTGGTGCGGCCAGACAGCCTCGCCACCACTACACTAACACTCTTACATAACTGGTGCGGCCAGACAGCCTCGCCACCACTACACTAACACTCTTACATAACTGGTGCGGCCAGACAGCCTCGCCACCACTACACTAACACTCTTACATAACTGGTGAGGCCAGACAGCCTCGCCACCACTACACTAACACTCTTACATAACTGGTGCGGCCAGACAGCCTCGCCACCACTACACTAACACTCTTACATAACTGGTGCGGCCAGACAGCCTCGCCACCACTACACTAACACTCTTACATAACTGGTGAGGCCAGACAGCCTCGCCACCACTACACTAACACTCTTACATAACTGGTGAGGCCAGACAGCCTCGCCACCACTACACTAACACTCTTACATAACTGGTGCGGCCAGACAGCCTCGCCACCACTACACTAACACTCTTACATAACTGGTGAGGCCAGACAGCCTCGCCACCACTACACTAACACTCTTACATAACTGGTGCGGCCAGACAGCCTCGCCACCACTACACTAACACTCTTACATAACTGGTGCGGCCAGACAGCCTCGCCACCACTACACTAACACTCTTACATAACTGGTGAGGCCAGACAGCCTCGCCACCACTACACTAACACTCTTACATAACTGGTGAGGCCAGACAGCCTCGCCACCACTACACTAACACTCTTACATAACTGGTGAGGCCAGACAGCCTCGCCACCACTACACTAACACTCTTACATAACTGGTGCGGCCAGACAGCCTCGCCACCACTACACTAACACTCTTACATAACTGGTGCGGCCAGACAGCCTCGCCACCACTACACTAACACTCTTACATAACTGGTGCGGCCAGACAGCCTCGCCACCACTACACTAACACTCTTACATAACTGGTGCGGCCAGACAGCCTCGCCACCACTACACTAACACTCTTACATAACTGGTGCGGCCAGACAGCCTCGCCACCACTACACTAACACTCTTACATAACTGGTGCGGCCAGACAGCCTCGCCACCACTACACTAACACTCTTACATAACTGGTGCGGCCAGACAGCCTCGCCACCACTACACTAACACTCTTACATAACTGGTGCGGCCAGACAGCCTCGCCACCACTACACTAACACTCTTACATAACTGGTGCGGCCAGACAGCCTCGCCACCACTACACTAACACTCTTACATAACTGGTGCGGCCAGACAGCCTCGCCACCACTACACTAACACTCTTACATAACTGGTGCGGCCAGACAGCCTCGCCACCACTACACTAACACTCTTACATAACTGGTGCGGCCAGACAGCCTCGCCACCACTACACTAACACTCTTACATAACTGGTGCGGCCAGACAGCCTCGCCACCACTACACTAACACTCTTACATAACTGGTGAGGCCAGACAGCCTCGCCACCACTACACTAACACTCTTACATAACTGGTGAGGCCAGACAGCCTCGCCACCACTACACTAACACTCTTACATAACTGGTGCGGCCAGACAGCCTCGCCACCACTACACTAACACTCTTACATAACTGGTGAGGCCAGACAGCCTCGCCACCACTACACTAACACTCTTACATAACTGGTGAGGCCAGACAGCCTCGCCACCACTACACTAACACTCTTACATAACTGGTGAGGCCAGACAGCCTCGCCACCACTACACTAACACTCTTACATAACTGGTGAGGCCAGACAGCCTCGCCACCACTACACTAACACTCTTACATAACTGGTGAGGCCAGACAGCCTCGCCACCACTACACTAACACTCTTACATAACTGGTGCGGCCAGACAGCCTCGCCACCACTACACTAACACTCTTACATAACTGGTGCGGCCAGACAGCCTCGCCACCACTACACTAACACTCTTACATAACTGGTGAGGCCAGACAGCCTCGCCACCACTACACTAACACTCTTACATAACTGGTGCGGCCAGACAGCCTCGCCACCACTACACTAACACTCTTACATAACTGGTGCGGCCAGACAGCCTCGCCACCACTACACTAACACTCTTACATAACTGGTGCGGCCAGACAGCCTCGCCACCACTACACTAACACTCTTACATAACTGGTGCGGCCAGACAGCCTCGCCACCACTACACTAACACTCTTACATAACTGGTGCGGCCAGACAGCCTCGCCACCACTACACTAACACTCTTACATAACTGGTGCGGCCAGACAGCCTCGCCACCACTACACTAACACTCTTACATAACTGGTGAGGCCAGACAGCCTCGCCACCACTACACTAACACTCTTACATAACTGGTGCGGCCAGACAGCCTCGCCACCACTACACTAACACTCTTACATAACTGGTGCGGCCAGACAGCCTCGCCACCACTACACTAACACTCTTACATAACTGGTGCGGCCAGACAGCCTCGCCACCACTACACTAACACTCTTACATAACTGGTGCGGCCAGACAGCCTCGCCACCACTACACTAACACTCTTACATAACTGGTGCGGCCAGACAGCCTCGCCACCACTACACTAACACTCTTACATAACTGGTGCGGCCAGACAGCCTCGCCACCACTACACTAACACTCTTACATAACTGGTGAGGCCAGACAGCCTCGCCACCACTACACTAACACTCTTACATAACTGGTGCGGCCAGACAGCCTCGCCACCACTACACTAACACTCTTACATAACTGGTGCGGCCAGACAGCCTCGCCACCACTACACTAACACTCTTACATAACTGGTGCGGCCAGACAGCCTCGCCACCACTACACTAACACTCTTACATAACTGGTGCGGCCAGACAGCCTCGCCACCACTACACTAACACTCTTACATAACTGGTGCGGCCAGACAGCCTCGCCACCACTACACTAACACTCTTACATAACTGGTGCGGCCAGACAGCCTCGCCACCACTACACTAACACTCTTACATAACTGGTGAGGCCAGACAGCCTCGCCACCACTACACTAACACTCTTACATAACTGGTGCGGCCAGACAGCCTCGCCACCACTACACTAACACTCTTACATAACTGGTGCGGCCAGACAGCCTCGCCACCACTACACTAACACTCTTACATAACTGGTGCGGCCAGACAGCCTCGCCACCACTACACTAACACTCTTACATAACTGGTGCGGCCAGACAGCCTCGCCACCACTACACTAACACTCTTACATAACTGGTGAGGCCAGACAGCCTCGCCACCACTACACTAACACTCTTACATAACTGGTGAGGCCAGACAGCCTCGCCACCACTACACTAACACTCTTACATAACTGGTGCGGCCAGACAGCCTCGCCACCACTACACTAACACTCTTACATAACTGGTGCGGCCAGACAGCCTCGCCACCACTACACTAACACTCTTACATAACTGGTGAGGCCAGACAGCCTCGCCACCACTACACTAACACTCTTACATAACTGGTGCGGCCAGACAGCCTCGCCACCACTACACTAACACTCTTACATAACTGGTGAGGCCAGACAGCCTCGCCACCACTACACTAACACTCTTACATAACTGGTGAGGCCAGACAGCCTCGCCACCACTACACTAACACTCTTACATAACTGGTGAGGCCAGACAGCCTCGCCACCACTACACTAACACTCTTACATAACTGGTGAGGCCAGACAGCCTCGCCACCACTACACTAACACTCTTACATAACTGGTGCGGCCAGACAGCCTCGCCACCACTACACTAACACTCTTACATAACTGGTGCGGCCAGACAGCCTCGCCACCACTACACTAACACTCTTACATAACTGGTGCGGCCAGACAGCCTCGCCACCACTACACTAACACTCTTACATAACTGGTGCGGCCAGACAGCCTCGCCACCACTACACTAACACTCTTACATAACTGGTGAGGCCAGACAGCCTCGCCACCACTACACTAACACTCTTACATAACTGGTGCGGCCAGACAGCCTCGCCACCACTACACTAACACTCTTACATAACTGGTGCGGCCAGACAGCCTCGCCACCACTACACTAACACTCTTACATAACTGGTGCGGCCAGACAGCCTCGCCACCACTACACTAACACTCTTACATAACTGGTGCGGCCAGACAGCCTCGCCACCACTACACTAACACTCTTACATAACTGGTGCGGCCAGACAGCCTCGCCACCACTACACTAACACTCTTACATAACTGGTGCGGCCAGACAGCCTCGCCACCACTACACTAACACTCTTACATAACTGGTGCGGCCAGACAGCCTCGCCACCACTACACTAACACTCTTACATAACTGGTGAGGCCAGACAGCCTCGCCACCACTACACTAACACTCTTACATAACTGGTGCGGCCAGACAGCCTCGCCACCACTACACTAACACTCTTACATAACTGGTGCGGCCAGACAGCCTCGCCACCACTACACTAACACTCTTACATAACTGGTGAGGCCAGACAGCCTCGCCACCACTACACTAACACTCTTACATAACTGGTGCGGCCAGACAGCCTCGCCACCACTACACTAACACTCTTACATAACTGGTGCGGCCAGACAGCCTCGCCACCACTACACTAACACTCTTACATAACTGGTGCGGCCAGACAGCCTCGCCACCACTACACTAACACTCTTACATAACTGGTGAGGCCAGACAGCCTCGCCACCACTACACTAACACTCTTACATAACTGGTGCGGCCAGACAGCCTCGCCACCACTACACTAACACTCTTACATAACTGGTGAGGCCAGACAGCCTCGCCACCACTACACTAACACTCTTACATAACTGGTGCGGCCAGACAGCCTCGCCACCACTACACTAACACTCTTACATAACTGGTGAGGCCAGACAGCCTCGCCACCACTACACTAACACTCTTACATAACTGGTGAGGCCAGACAGCCTCGCCACCACTACACTAACACTCTTACATAACTGGTGAGGCCAGACAGCCTCGCCACCACTACACTAACACTCTTACATAACTGGTGCGGCCAGACAGCCTCGCCACCACTACACTAACACTCTTACATAACTGGTGAGGCCAGACAGCCTCGCCACCACTACACTAACACTCTTACATAACTGGTGCGGCCAGACAGCCTCGCCACCACTACACTAACACTCTTACATAACTGGTGCGGCCAGACAGCCTCGCCACCACTACACTAACACTCTTACATAACTGGTGCGGCCAGACAGCCTCGCCACCACTACACTAACACTCTTACATAACTGGTGCGGCCAGACAGCCTCGCCACCACTACACTAACACTCTTACATAACTGGTGCGGCCAGACAGCCTCGCCACCACTACACTAACACTCTTACATAACTGGTGCGGCCAGACAGCCTCGCCACCACTACACTAACACTCTTACATAACTGGTGCGGCCAGACAGCCTCGCCACCACTACACTAACACTCTTACATAACTGGTGCGGCCAGACAGCCTCGCCACCACTACACTAACACTCTTACATAACTGGTGCGGCCAGACAGCCTCGCCACCACTACACTAACACTCTTACATAACTGGTGCGGCCAGACAGCCTCGCCACCACTACACTAACACTCTTACATAACTGGTGCGGCCAGACAGCCTCGCCACCACTACACTAACACTCTTACATAACTGGTGAGGCCAGACAGCCTCGCCACCACTACACTAACACTCTTACATAACTGGTGCGGCCAGACAGCCTCGCCACCACTACACTAACACTCTTACATAACTGGTGCGGCCAGACAGCCTCGCCACCACTACACTAACACTCTTACATAACTGGTGAGGCCAGACAGCCTCGCCACCACTACACTAACACTCTTACATAACTGGTGCGGCCAGACAGCCTCGCCACCACTACACTAACACTCTTACATAACTGGTGAGGCCAGACAGCCTCGCCACCACTACACTAACACTCTTACATAACTGGTGAGGCCAGACAGCCTCGCCACCACTACACTAACACTCTTACATAACTGGTGAGGCCAGACAGCCTCGCCACCACTACACTAACACTCTTACATAACTGGTGCGGCCAGACAGCCTCGCCACCACTACACTAACACTCTTACATAACTGGTGAGGCCAGACAGCCTCGCCACCACTACACTAACACTCTTACATAACTGGTGCGGCCAGACAGCCTCGCCACCACTACACTAACACTCTTACATAACTGGTGCGGCCAGACAGCCTCGCCACCACTACACTAACACTCTTACATAACTGGTGCGGCCAGACAGCCTCGCCACCACTACACTAACACTCTTACATAACTGGTGCGGCCAGACAGCCTCGCCACCACTACACTAACACTCTTACATAACTGGTGCGGCCAGACAGCCTCGCCACCACTACACTAACACTCTTACATAACTGGTGCGGCCAGACAGCCTCGCCACCACTACACTAACACTCTTACATAACTGGTGAGGCCAGACAGCCTCGCCACCACTACACTAACACTCTTACATAACTGGTGCGGCCAGACAGCCTCGCCACCACTACACTAACACTCTTACATAACTGGTGCGGCCAGACAGCCTCGCCACCACTACACTAACACTCTTACATAACTGGTGCGGCCAGACAGCCTCGCCACCACTACACTAACACTCTTACATAACTGGTGAGGCCAGACAGCCTCGCCACCACTACACTAACACTCTTACATAACTGGTGCGGCCAGACAGCCTCGCCACCACTACACTAACACTCTTACATAACTGGTGCGGCCAGACAGCCTCGCCACCACTACACTAACACTCTTACATAACTGGTGCGGCCAGACAGCCTCGCCACCACTACACTAACACTCTTACATAACTGGTGCGGCCAGACAGCCTCGCCACCACTACACTAACACTCTTACATAACTGGTGCGGCCAGACAGCCTCGCCACCACTACACTAACACTCTTACATAACTGGTGAGGCCAGACAGCCTCGCCACCACTACACTAACACTCTTACATAACTGGTGCGGCCAGACAGCCTCGCCACCACTACACTAACACTCTTACATAACTGGTGCGGCCAGACAGCCTCGCCACCACTACACTAACACTCTTACATAACTGGTGCGGCCAGACAGCCTCGCCACCACTACACTAACACTCTTACATAACTGGTGCGGCCAGACAGCCTCGCCACCACTACACTAACACTCTTACATAACTGGTGAGGCCAGACAGCCTCGCCACCACTACACTAACACTCTTACATAACTGGTGAGGCCAGACAGCCTCGCCACCACTACACTAACACTCTTACATAACTGGTGAGGCCAGACAGCCTCGCCACCACTACACTAACACTCTTACATAACTGGTGCTTGCAGACAGCCTCGCCACCACTACACTAACACTCTTACATAACTGGTGAGGCCAGACAGCCTCGCCACCACTACACTAACACTCTTACATAACTGGTGCGGCCAGACAGCCTCGCCACCACTACACTAACACTCTTACATAACTGGTGCGGCCAGACAGCCTCGCCACCACTACACTAACACTCTTACATAACTGGTGCGGCCAGACAGCCTCGCCACCACTACACTAACACTCTTACATAACTGGTGAGGCCAGACAGCCTCGCCACCACTACACTAACACTCTTACATAACTGGTGAGGCCAGACAGCCTCGCCACCACTACACTAACACTCTTACATAACTGGTGAGGCCAGACAGCCTCGCCACCACTACACTAACACTCTTACATAACTGGTGAGGCCAGACAGCCTCGCCACCACTACACTAACACTCTTACATAACTGGTGAGGCCAGACAGCCTCGCCACCACTACACTAACACTCTTACATAACTGGTGAGGCCAGACAGCCTCGCCACCACTACACTAACACTCTTACATAACTGGTGCGGCCAGACAGCCTCGCCACCACTACACTAACACTCTTACATAACTGGTGAGGCCAGACAGCCTCGCCACCACTACACTAACACTCTTACATAACTGGTGAGGCCAGACAGCCTCGCCACCACTACACTAACACTCTTACATAACTGGTGAGGCCAGACAGCCTCGCCACCACTACACTAACACTCTTACATAACTGGTGAGGCCAGACAGCCTCGCCACCACTACACTAACACTCTTACATAACTGGTGAGGCCAGACAGCCTCGCCACCACTACACTAACACTCTTACATAACTGGTGCGGCCAGACAGCCTCGCCACCACTACACTAACACTCTTACATAACTGGTGCGGCCAGACAGCCTCGCCACCACTACACTAACACTCTTACATAACTGGTGCGGCCAGACAGCCTCGCCACCACTACACTAACACTCTTACATAACTGGTGCGGCCAGACAGCCTCGCCACCACTACACTAACACTCTTACATAACTGGTGAGGCCAGACAGCCTCGCCACCACTACACTAACACTCTTACATAACTGGTGCGGCCAGACAGCCTCGCCACCACTACACTAACACTCTTACATAACTGGTGCGGCCAGACAGCCTCGCCACCACTACACTAACACTCTTACATAACTGGTGAGGCCAGACAGCCTCGCCACCACTACACTAACACTCTTACATAACTGGTGCGGCCAGACAGCCTCGCCACCACTACACTAACACTCTTACATAACTGGTGAGGCCAGACAGCCTCGCCACCACTACACTAACACTCTTACATAACTGGTGCGGCCAGACAGCCTCGCCACCACTACACTAACACTCTTACATAACTGGTGAGGCCAGACAGCCTCGCCACCACTACACTAACACTCTTACATAACTGGTGCGGCCAGACAGCCTCGCCACCACTACACTAACACTCTTACATAACTGGTGAGGCCAGACAGCCTCGCCACCACTACACTAACACTCTTACATAACTGGTGAGGCCAGACAGCCTCGCCACCACTACACTAACACTCTTACATAACTGGTGCGGCCAGACAGCCTCGCCACCACTACACTAACACTCTTACATAACTGGTGAGGCCAGACAGCCTCGCCACCACTACACTAACACTCTTACATAACTGGTGAGGCCAGACAGCCTCGCCACCACTACACTAACACTCTTACATAACTGGTGAGGCCAGACAGCCTCGCCACCACTACACTAACACTCTTACATAACTGGTGCGGCCAGACAGCCTCGCCACCACTACACTAACACTCTTACATAACTGGTGCGGCCAGACAGCCTCGCCACCACTACACTAACACTCTTACATAACTGGTGAGGCCAGACAGCCTCGCCACCACTACACTAACACTCTTACATAACTGGTGAGGCCAGACAGCCTCGCCACCACTACACTAACACTCTTACATAACTGGTGAGGCCAGACAGCCTCGCCACCACTACACTAACACTCTTACATAACTGGTGCGGCCAGACAGCCTCGCCACCACTACACTAACACTCTTACATAACTGGTGCGGCCAGACAGCCTCGCCACCACTACACTAACACTCTTACATAACTGGTGCGGCCAGACAGCCTCGCCACCACTACACTAACACTCTTACATAACTGGTGCGGCCAGACAGCCTCGCCACCACTACACTAACACTCTTACATAACTGGTGCGGCCAGACAGCCTCGCCACCACTACACTAACACTCTTACATAACTGGTGCGGCCAGACAGCCTCGCCACCACTACACTAACACTCTTACATAACTGGTGAGGCCAGACAGCCTCGCCACCACTACACTAACACTCTTACATAACTGGTGCGGCCAGACAGCCTCGCCACCACTACACTAACACTCTTACATAACTGGTGCGGCCAGACAGCCTCGCCACCACTACACTAACACTCTTACATAACTGGTGCGGCCAGACAGCCTCGCCACCACTACACTAACACTCTTACATAACTGGTGCGGCCAGACAGCCTCGCCACCACTACACTAACACTCTTACATAACTGGTGCGGCCAGACAGCCTCGCCACCACTACACTAACACTCTTACATAACTGGTGCGGCCAGACAGCCTCGCCACCACTACACTAACACTCTTACATAACTGGTGAGGCCAGACAGCCTCGCCACCACTACACTAACACTCTTACATAACTGGTGCGGCCAGACAGCCTCGCCACCACTACACTAACACTCTTACATAACTGGTGCGGCCAGACAGCCTCGCCACCACTACACTAACACTCTTACATAACTGGTGCGGCCAGACAGCCTCGCCACCACTACACTAACACTCTTACATAACTGGTGCGGCCAGACAGCCTCGCCACCACTACACTAACACTCTTACATAACTGGTGCGGCCAGACAGCCTCGCCACCACTACACTAACACTCTTACATAACTGGTGAGGCCAGACAGCCTCGCCACCACTACACTAACACTCTTACATAACTGGTGCGGCCAGACAGCCTCGCCACCACTACACTAACACTCTTACATAACTGGTGCGGCCAGACAGCCTCGCCACCACTACACTAACACTCTTACATAACTGGTGAGGCCAGACAGCCTCGCCACCACTACACTAACACTCTTACATAACTGGTGCGGCCAGACAGCCTCGCCACCACTACACTAACACTCTTACATAACTGGTGAGGCCAGACAGCCTCGCCACCACTACACTAACACTCTTACATAACTGGTGCGGCCAGACAGCCTCGCCACCACTACACTAACACTCTTACATAACTGGTGAGGCCAGACAGCCTCGCCACCACTACACTAACACTCTTACATAACTGGTGCGGCCAGACAGCCTCGCCACCACTACACTAACACTCTTACATAACTGGTGAGGCCAGACAGCCTCGCCACCACTACACTAACACTCTTACATAACTGGTGCGGCCAGACAGCCTCGCCACCACTACACTAACACTCTTACATAACTGGTGCGGCCAGACAGCCTCGCCACCACTACACTAACACTCTTACATAACTGGTGAGGCCAGACAGCCTCGCCACCACTACACTAACACTCTTACATAACTGGTGCGGCCAGACAGCCTCGCCACCACTACACTAACACTCTTACATAACTGGTGCGGCCAGACAGCCTCGCCACCACTACACTAACACTCTTACATAACTGGTGCGGCCAGACAGCCTCGCCATCACTACACTAACACTCTTACATAACTGGTGAGGCCAGACAGCCTCGCCACCACTACACTAACACTCTTACATAACTGGTGAGGCCAGACAGCCTCGCCACCACTACACTAACACTCTTACATAACTGGTGAGGCCAGACAGCCTCGCCACCACTACACTAACACTCTTACATAACTGGTGCGGCCAGACAGCCTCGCCACCACTACACTAACACTCTTACATAACTGGTGAGGCCAGACAGCCTCGCCACCACTACACTAACACTCTTACATAACTGGTGAGGCCAGACAGCCTCGCCACCACTACACTAACACTCTTACATAACTGGTGAGGCCAGACAGCCTCGCCACCACTACACTAACACTCTTACATAACTGGTGAGGCCAGACAGCCTCGCCACCACTACACTAACACTCTTACATAACTGGTGAGGCCAGACAGCCTCGCCACCACTACACTAACACTCTTACATAACTGGTGCGGCCAGACAGCCTCGCCACCACTACACTAACACTCTTACATAACTGGTGAGGCCAGACAGCCTCGCCACCACTACACTAACACTCTTACATAACTGGTGAGGCCAGACAGCCTCGCCACCACTACACTAACACTCTTACATAACTGGTGAGGCCAGACAGCCTCGCCACCACTACACTAACACTCTTACATAACTGGTGAGGCCAGACAGCCTCGCCACCACTACACTAACACTCTTACATAACTGGTGAGGCCAGACAGCCTCGCCACCACTACACTAACACTCTTACATAACTGGTGCGGCCAGACAGCCTCGCCACCACTACACTAACACTCTTACATAACTGGTGAGGCCAGACAGCCTCGCCACCACTACACTAACACTCTTACATAACTGGTGAGGCCAGACAGCCTCGCCACCACTACACTAACACTCTTACATAACTGGTGCGGCCAGACAGCCTCGCCACCACTACACTAACACTCTTACATAACTGGTGCGGCCAGACAGCCTCGCCACCACTACACTAACACTCTTACATAACTGGTGAGGCCAGACAGCCTCGCCACCACTACACTAACACTCTTACATAACTGGTGCGGCCAGACAGCCTCGCCACCACTACACTAACACTCTTACATAACTGGTGAGGCCAGACAGCCTCACCACCACTACACTAACACTCTTACATAACTGGTGCGGCCAGACAGCCTCCCCACCACTACACTAACACTCTTACATAACTGGTGAGGCCAGACAGCCTCGCCACCACTACACTAACACTCTTACATAACTGGTGCGGCCAGACAGCCTCGCCACCACTACACTAACACTCTTACATAACTGGTGCGGCCAGACAGCCTCGCCACCACTACACTAACACTCTTACATAACTGGTGAGGCCAGACAGCCTCGCCACCACTACACTAACACTCTTACATAACTGGTGCGGCCAGACAGCCTCGCCACCACTACACTAACACTCTTACATAACTGGTGCGGCCAGACAGCCTCGCCACCACTACACTAACACTCTTACATAACTGGTGAGGCCAGACAGCCTCGCCACCACTACACTAACACTCTTACATAACTGGTGCGGCCAGACAGCCTCGCCACCACTACACTAACACTCTTACATAACTGGTGCGGCCAGACAGCCTCGCCACCACTACACTAACACTCTTACATAACTGGTGAGGCCAGACAGCCTCGCCACCACTACACTAACACTCTTACATAACTGGTGCGGCCAGACAGCCTCGCCACCACTACACTAACACTCTTACATAACTGGTGAGGCCAGACAGCCTCGCCACCACTACACTAACACTCTTACATAACTGGTGCGGCCAGACAGCCTCGCCACCACTACACTAACACTCTTACATAACTGGTGCGGCCAGACAGCCTCGCCACCACTACACTAACACTCTTACATAACTGGTGCGGCCAGACAGCCTCGCCACCACTACACTAACACTCTTACATAACTGGTGAGGCCAGACAGCCTCGCCACCACTACACTAACACTCTTACATAACTGGTGAGGCCAGACAGCCTCGCCACCACTACACTAACACTCTTACATAACTGGTGCGGCCAGACAGCCTCGCCACCACTACACTAACACTCTTACATAACTGGTGAGGCCAGACAGCCTCGCCACCACTACACTAACACACTTACATAACTGGTGAGGCCAGACAGCCTCGCCACCACTACACTAACACTCTTACATAACTGGTGAGGCCAGACAGCCTCGCCACCACTACACTAACACTCTTACATAACTGGTGAGGCCAGACAGCCTCGCCACCACTACACTAACACTCTTACATAACTGGTGCGGCCAGACAGCCTCGCCACCACTACACTAACACTCTTACATAACTGGTGCGGCCAGACAGCCTCGGCACCACTACACTAACACTCTTACATAACTGGTGCGGCCAGACAGCCTCGCCAACACTACACTAACACTCTTACATAACTGGTGCGGCCAGACAGCCTCGCCACCACTACACTAACACTCTTACATAACTGGTGAGGCCAGACAGCCTCGCCACCACTACACTAACACACTTACATAACTGGTGAGGCCAGACAGCCTCGCCACCACTACACTAACACTCTTACATAACTGGTGCGGCCAGACAGCCTCGCCACCACTTCACTAACACTGTTACATAACTGGTGAGGCCAGACAGCCTCGCCACCACTACACTAACACTCTTATATAACTGGTGCGGCCAGACAGCCTCGCCACCACTACACTAACACTCTTACATAACTGGTGAGGCCAGACAGCCTCGCCACCACTACACTAACACTCTTACATACATATAACAGCAAACAAAATAATTTGTAATATTATTTATCATTATTTTCCAGACATCTTGTCATACATAAACAAACTTCAATATTTTTCATATAAGACTGTTTCTCAAAGTGAATTAACGTGATAAAATCTCCCCGAATTAATAATAATAATAATAATAATAATAATAATAATAATAATCATAATCATAATAATAATAATAATAATAATAATAATAATCATAATCATAATAATAATAATAATAATAATAATAATAATAATAATAATAATGTAAATAAATAAATTTAGAGACTCGTATACAATATAGGTCTTATACTCTTAACATAATACAGAACACAATTATAAGACTCACTTGTGAACAATTGTGTAGAAAGAAAACAAAATTTGTGTCAGAGTGGAAGGTGGGCTAAATATTGACTGATATATGTTTATATTAAATAAATACACAATGGTTTTATTAACATTATGTATATATCAGTGTCTTGCTTAAATATTATCCTTATTATTTTTACCTGATCTCATAAAATAAATGGAAAATTTTCACATTAATGAAAAACACTGTTCCACAACCTTCACTGTAGCATACTGTAAGGCAAGTATGTACTCAGTGACACAGTTACCTGGGCACCTATGTACAATAACTGGTCAGTGACACAGTTACCTGGGCACCTACTGTACAAGAACTGGTCAGTGACACAGTTACCTGGGCACCTACTGTACAAGAACTGGTCAGTGACACAGTTACCTGGGCACCTACTGTACAAGAACTGGTCAGTGACACAGTTACCTGGGCACCTACTGTACAAGAACTGGTAAGTGACACAGTTACCTGGGCACCTAGTGCACAACAACTGGTCAGTGACACAGTTACCTTGGCACCTAGTGTATAATAACTGGTCAGTGACACAGTTACCTGGGCACCTAGTGTACAAGAACTGGTCAGTGAGACAGTTACCTGGGCACCTAGTGTACAACAACTGGTCAGTGACACAGTTACCTGGGCACCTAGTGTACAACAACTGGTCAGTGACACAGTTACCTGGGCACCTAGTGTACAACAACTGGTCAGTGACACAGTTACCTGGGCACCTACTGTACAAGAACTGGTCAGTGACACAGTTACCTGGGCACCTAGTGTACAAGAACTGGTCAGTGACAGTTACCTGGGCACCTAGTGTACAAGAACTAGTCAGTGACACAGTTACCTGGGCACCTAGTGTACAATAACTGGTCAGTGACACAGTTACCTGGGCACCTACTGTACAACAACTGGTCAGTGACACAGTTACCTGGGCACCTACTGTACAAGAACTGGTCAGTGACACAGTTACCTGGGCACCTAGTGTACAAGAACTGGTCAGTGACACAGTTACCTAGGCACCTAGTGTACAAGAACTATTCAGTGACAGTTACCTGGGCACCTAGTGTACAAGAACTGGTCAGTGACACAGTTACTTGGGCACCTAGTGTACAAGAACTGGTCAGTGACAGTTACCTGGGCACCTAGTGTACAAGAACTGGTCAGTGACAGTTACCTGGGCACCTACTGTACAAGAACTGGTCAGTGACAGTTACCTGGGCACCTAGTGTACAAGAACTAGTCAGTGACACAGTTACCTGGGCACCTACTGTACAAGAACTGGTCAGTGACAGTTACCTGGGCACCTACTGTACAAGAACTGGTCAGTGACACAGTTACCTGGGCACCTAGTGTACAAGAACTGGTCAGTGACAGTTACCTGGGCACCTACTGTATAAGAACTGGTCAGTGACACAGTTACCTGGGCACCTAGTGTACAAGAACTGGTCAGTGACAGTTACCTGGGCACCTACTGTACAAGAACTGGTTAGTGACACAGTTACCTGGGCACCTAGTGTACAAGAACTGGTCAGTGACTACTAGGCCCTTTAATTAAAATACATAAGCAATGTCGAACCCCTACCGTCTGTCAGGAATATTATTAACACCATGACACCTGAACCTGCACTTCATATACACCATGACACCTGAACCTGCACTTCATATACACCATGACACCTGAGCCTACACTTCATATACACCATGACACCTGAGCCTACACTTCATATACACCATGACACCTGAACCTGCACTTCATATACACAATGGCACCTGAACCTGCACTTCATATACACCATGACACCTGAACCTGCACTTCATATACACAATGGCACCTGAACCTGCACTTCATATACACCATGACACCTGAACCTACACTTCATATACACCATGACACCTGAACCTGCACTTCATATACACAATGGCACCTGAACCTGCACTTCATATACACCATGACACCTGAACCTGCACTTCATATACAACATGACACCTGAACCTGCACTTCAAATACACCATGACACCTGAACCTGCACTTCATATACAACATGACACCTGAACCTGCACTTCAAATACACCATGACACCTGAACCTGCACTTCATATACAACATGACACCTGAACCTGCACTTCAAATACACCATGACACCTGAACCTGCACTTCATATACACCATGACACCTGAACCTGCACTTCAAATACACCATGACACCTGAACCTGCACTTCAAATACACCATGACACCTGAACCTGCACTTCAAATACACCATGACACCTGAACCTGCACTTCATATACACCATGACACCTGAACCTGCACTTCATATACACCATGACACCTGAACCTGCACTTAATATACACCATGACACCTGGTTTAGAAAGACACGTAAGCAAACACTATAACATATTTATTAGAAAACGTTTCGGTCCTGGGACCTTGATCACTTCTAACATGTTAGAAGTGATCAAGGTCCCAGGACCGAAACGTTTTCTAATAAATATGTTATAGTGTTTGCTTACGTGTCTTTCTAAACCAACTTGTCGGTATTTATTACCAAGGTTTATACCACCATGACACCTGAACCTGCACGTCATGTACACCATGACATCTGAACCTACACTTCATATACACCATGACACCTGAACCTGCACGTCATGTACACCATGACACCTGAACCTACACTTCATGTACACCATGACACCTGAACCTGAACTTCATATACACCATGACACCTGAACCTACACTTCATGTACACCATGACACCTGAACCTGCACTTCATGTACACCATGACACCTGAACCTGCACTTCATGTACACCATGACACCTGAACCTGCACTTCATATACACCATGACACCTGAACCTGCACTTCATATACACCATGACACCTGAACCTGCACTTCATATACACCATGACACCTGAACCTGCACTTCATGTACACCATGACACCTGAACCTGCACTTCATGTACACCATGACACCTGAACCTGCACTTCATATACACCATGACACCTGAACCTACACTTCATATACACCATGACACCCGAACCTACACTTCATATACACCATGACACCTGAACCTACACTTCATATACACCATGACACCTGAACCTGCACTTCATATACACCATGACACCTGAACCTACACTTCATGAACACCATGACACCTGAACCTGCACTTCATATACACCATGACACCTGAACCTGCACTTCATATACACCTTGACACCTGAACCTGCACTTCATATACACCATGACATCTGAACCTGCACTTCATATACGCCATGACACCTGAACCTGCACTTCATATACACCATGATACCTGAACCTGCACTTCATATACACCATGACATCTGAACCTACACTTCATATACGCCATGACACCTGAACCTACACTTCATATACACCATGACACCTGAACCTGCACTTCATATACACCATGACACCTGAACCTACACTTCATGAACACCATGACACCTGAACCTGCATTCATATACACCATGACACCTGAACCTACATTTCATATACACCATGACACCTGAACCTGCACTTCATATACACCATGACACCTGAACCTGCACTTCATATACACCATGACACCTGAACCTGCACTTCATATACACCATGACACCTGAACCTACACTTCATGTACACCATGACACTTGAACCTACACTTTATGTACACCATGACACCTGAACCTACACTTCATGTACACCATGACACTTGAACCTACACTTCATGTACACCATTACATCTGAACCTGCACTTCATGTACACCATGACACCTGAACCTGCACTTCATGTACACCATGACACCTGAACCTGCACTTCATATACACGATGACACCTGAACCTACACTTCATATACACCATGACACCTGAACCTACACTTCATATACACCATGACACCTGAACCTACACTTCATGAACACCATGACACCTGAACCTGCACTTCATCTACACCATGACACCTGAACCTACACTTCATATACACCATGACACCTGAACCTGCACTTCATATACACAATGACACCTGAACCTACACTTCATGAACACCATGACACCTGAACCTGCACTTCATATACACCATGACACCTGAACCTGCACTTCATATACACCTTGACACCTGAACCTGCACTTCATATACACCATGACACCTGAACCTGCACTTCATATACACCTTGACACCTGAACCTGCACTTCATATACACCATGACATCTGAACCTGCACTTCATATACGCCATGACACCTGAACCTGCACTTCATATACACCATGATACCTGAACCTGCACTTCATATACACCATGACATCTGAACCTACACTTCATATACGCCATGACACCTGAACCTACACTTCATATACACCATGACACCTGAACCTGCACTTCATATACACCATGACACCTGAACCTACACTTCATGAACACCATGACACCTGAACCTGCATTCATATACACCATGACACCTGAACCTACATTTCATATACACCATGACACCTGAACCTGCACTTCATATACACCATGACACCTGAACCTGCACTTCATATACACCATGACACCTGAACCTGCACTTCATATACACCATGACACCTGAACCTACACTTCATGTACACCATGACACCTGAACCTACACTTTATGTACACCATGACACCTGAACCTACACTTCATGTACACCATGACACTTGAACCTACACTTCATGTACACCATTACATCTGAACCTGCACTTCATGTACACCATGACACCTGAACCTGCACTTCATGTACACCATGACACCTGAACCTGCACTTCATATACACGATGACACCTGAACCTACACTTCATATACACCATGACACCTGAACCTACACTTCATATACACCATGACACCTGAACCTACACTTCATGAACACCATGACACCTGAACCTGCACTTCATATACACCATGACACCTGAACCTACACTTCATATACACCATGACACCTGAACCTGCACTTCATATACACAATGACACCTGAACCTACACTTCATGAACACCATGACACCTGAACCTGCACTTCATATACACCATGACACCTGAACCTGCACTTCATATACACCTTGACACCTGAACCTGCACTTCATATACACCATGACATCTGAACCTGCACTTCATATACACCATGACACCTGAACCTGCACTTCATATACACCATGACACCTGAACCTGCACTTCATATACACCATGACATCTGAACCTACACTTCATATACGCCATGACACCTGAACCTACACTTCATATACACCATGACACCTGAACCTGCACTTCATATACACCATGACACCTGAACCTACACTTCATGAACACCATGACACCTGAACCTGCCTTCATATACACCATGACACCTGAACCTACATTTCATATACACCATGACACCTGAACCTGCACTTCATATACACCATGACACCTGAACCTGCACTTCATATACACCATGACACCTGAACCTGCACTTCATATACACCATGACACCTGAACCTACACTTCATGTACACCATGACACCTGAACCTACACTTTATGTACACCATGACACCTGAACCTACACTTCATGTACACCATGACACCTGAACCTACACTTCATGTACACCATTACATCTGAATCTGCACTTCATGTACACCATGACACCTGAACCTGCACTTCATATACACCATGACACCTGAACCTACACTTCATATACACCATGACACCTGAACCTGCACTTCATATACACCATGACACCTGAACCTACACTTCATGAACACCATGACACCTGAACCTGCACTTCATATACACCATGACACCTGAACCTGCACTTCATATACACCATGACACCTGAACCTACACTTCATATACACCATGACACCTGAACCTACATTTCATATACACCATGACACCTGAACCTGCACTTCATATACACCATGACACCTGAACCTGCACTTCATATACACCATGACACCTGAACCTACACTTCATATACACCATGACACCTGAACCTACACTTCATATACACCATGACACCTGAACCTACACTTCATGTACACCATTACATCTGAACCTACACTTCATATACACCATGACACCTGAACCTGCACTTCATATACATTATGACACC
The DNA here is from genome assembly GCF_038502225.1 of Cherax quadricarinatus. NCBI lineage: Eukaryota > Metazoa > Arthropoda > Malacostraca > Decapoda > Parastacidae > Cherax > Cherax quadricarinatus. The sequence goes on along the minus strand of NC_091322.1, from coordinate 8,872,438 downwards.
TGAACCTGCACTTCATATACACCATGACACCTGAACCTGCACTTCATATACACCATGACACCTGAACCTACACTTCATATACACCATGACACCTGAACCTACACTTCATATACACCATGACACCTGAACCTACACTTCATGTACACCATGACACCTGAACCTACACTTCATATACACCATGACACCTGAACCTACACTTCATATACGCCATGACACCTGAACCTGCACTTCATATACACCTTGACACCTGAACCTACACTTCATGTACACCATGACACCTGAACCTGCACTTGATATACACCATGACACCTGAACCTGCACTTCATATACACCATGACTCCTGAACCTGCACTTCATATACACCATGACACCTGAACCTACACTTCATGTACACCATGACACCTGAACCTGCACTTCATATACACCATGACACCTGAACCTGCACTTCATATACACCATGACACCTGAACCTGCACTTCATATACACCATGACACCTGAACCTGCACTTCATATACACCATGACACCTGAACCTACACTTCATGTACACCATGACACCTGAACCTACACTTCATGTACACCATGACACCTGAACCTACACTTCATATACTCCATGACACCTGAACCTACACTTCATATACACCATGACACCTGAACCTACACTTCATGTACACCATGACACCTGAACCTACACTTCATGTACACCATGACACCTGAACCTACACTTCATATACACCATGACACTTGAACGTATACTTCATATAAAAGATACACATAATGTATGAAGCATACACTTACCGTCGTCATTGTAGTATACGAAGTTCTTGTCACAGAGATGATGAATAATCACAACAATTGGATTAAACAAATAATTTCAAACTCTTAAAAAAAGGACCATATGAGTGATTGCTGACTTACGTCTTCAGACTGTGATGATATACATAAACTAGCAAATTAATATAAAAAATCTCAAAACAACTAGCTGCTAATTATATATACCTACAGAGGTACCTCACACAGTGATTGCCTATTTTTTTTTCTTTATTAATGGTTTTATAACTCTAGAACGCTTCAACCGATTGGCTTCAAATTTTTCAACGTTTGTGTACCGTAAGGAAAGGCTTAATATTAACATATGGATTTCCTCTGGTTAGTGTTACATAGAAAACTACCAGTTTTGACTTCCGTGTGATAAATTGAGAAAGCCTCTTCCGTCTTCAAACTTTCAGTACTGATGTATCCTACTAAGAGGAATGGCAATTTTATAAGAGTAGTTGACAATATATATATATATATATATATATATATATATATATATATATATATATATATATATATATATATATATATATATATATATATATTATTTATTATTATCACACTGGCCGATTCCCACCAAGGCAGGGTGGCCCGAAAAAGAAAAACTTTCACCATCATTCACTCCATCACTGTCTTGCCAGAAGGGTGCTTTACACTACAGTTTTTAAACTGCAACATTAACACTAAATTAAAATTGGAATCGTTGGATTCCGGGAAATAACTGGAGAATTCCTCTTGTGGTTGGCTTCAAACGTTTTTAAGGGCACTGTAGGCATTAGTTTTCAAATTTTATTTATAAATTTTGAAGTATCAAACTTTTCTGAAGCACTAAAAATTTGTTTTTCTAGCTAAAAAATAATACATAATTATAATAGTTTAAACATTCAGCATATAATTCATTATTGTCCGAGCAATAGAAAAACCTGAACCATGTATAAACATCGTCAAATGTGCCACCGATAACACAAACTAGATTCACCTTAGGCTAGGAGAAATTATCGCTTCTCTCTTCAAAGTACTGACGCACAAGCATATATCGGGCATTCACATACACACACACAAACACACACACACACACACACACACACACACACACACACACACACACACACACACACACACACACACACACACATTAACCAAATAACTGCTGCGGCATATGGGCGCTGGCACACCTGAGAATAGCGTTCTGATACCTCAGTAAGGAATTATTCAAGACTCTATATACTGTGTACGTCAGGCCCATACTGGAGTACGCGGCACCAGTTTGGAACCCACACCTGGTCAAGCACGTCAAGAAATTAGAGAAAGTGCAAAGGTTTGCAACAAGGCTGGTTCCAGAGCTAAGGGGAATGTCCTATGAAGAAAGGTTTAAGAGAAATCGGTCTGATGACACTGGAGGACAGGAGGGTCAGGAGTGACATGATAACGACATACAAAATACTGCGTAGAACAGATAAGGTGGACAGAGACAGGATGTTCCAGAGATGGGACACAGAAACAAGGGGTCACAATTGGAAGTTGAAGACTCAGATGAGTTAAAGGGATGTTAGGAAGTATTTCTCCAGCCACAGAGTTGTTAGGAAGTGGAATAGTCTGGCAAGTGATGTAGTGGAGGCAGGAACCATACATAGTTTTAAGACGAGGTATGATAAAGCTCATGGAGCAGGGAAAGGGAGGACTCAGTAGCTGTCAGTGAAGAGGCGGGGCCAGGAGCTGAGTCTCGACCCCTGCAACCACAATTAAGTGAGTACAATTGAGTGAGTACACACACACACCATGACGAGGCTCTCATTGGCAGTGCAGATATCTTCCTCTGTGCCAACACTGTCAACAGAATACAAGCTCTTTTTGCCACATTCTCAGCTACGAGTCACAGAACGTGTGAGGCTCGAACCCGTAGCAGGCGAGACCTAAAACTCACAGGTCAGTGTGTTAACCACTGGACCAGCTGGTTCTAATAGGATTCATTCAAATAGGTATATTTTCATATACCATACTGCATGATGTCTAGTCATATCCACTGAGAACACCAAAAACTTGCCCAAATGTCAGAACTAATAATCTACGCTCTTCCTAATTAACAACCATAGATCACTGTAAACATTTAGAAATGAATAACCAAAGTGTAATGAACACTTGTCAGTGCTCATTAAAATCTCACATGGAGTCAGAAACTCAGAAAATTAATTGATCTGTAGATTTCGATCCCCTTCTGGGATGGTCTTCAGCAGATCTGCTGAAGAGCATCCCGATATTAGATCAAAATATACAGATCAATTAATTTTCTGAGCTACAGTCTCTATGTGGGTTATTACTGAACATTTAGAAATGAGATTAACTATCGGTACTGTAACTAACATATACATTAAAACACTATCATACATACTGGGAAGAATATTGACATCAGATCCCTTAAAATTTCTGCATCTAACTAACGTTTCGCACCTAAACTTAAAGTAACGAAAACGCCATTGGTAATTCCTGTTAATAAACATGTAGGAAGAAATGATTCTTGGTGTATAAGAAGGCACCATACGACACATCCTTGTGTGTTAGGATCAGGAAAATTCCTCCGCCACTTCTCACAGACACGTTACTTCCCACTTATATCATAGCAGTTAGCGTCAACATAGCAAGTACAATAACTGGATAAAGGCAGAACAAAAAACCCTAATCAAACTGAATATGACTATAACAAGTAATACAACCACCATCAGTTTAACAACCATACTCACACCAGTGTACCAACAACTTAATAATACTAATATACCACCACAGTGTACCAACAACTTAATAATATTAATATACCACCACAGTGTACCAACAACTTATTGATACACACACACACACACACACACACACACACACACACACACACACACACACGTGTACCAACAATATACATGCCTATTCTTAATAACAATGAATCAAGTGCTCCTCACAAAGCCCTAAACTCGTAAGGTCATTCAGCGTTGTGTTGGCAGCAGAGTGGATAAAGAACAAGTACTAGCAACGAGTGTTGTCTTGCCAACCTGAGGACAGACAGCTTGGACCAACATGTTAAGAGGCCGCACTAAAGCAGTCAGTAAAACATTGAAAAACTAAGTTCAAAAACACTGCTAACATGAAATTTAAGAACTAACTTCACTATTGCTAAGACAGTCAAATAGGTGACTAATAAAAGACTCTTAAAGAGTGATTATCTAAAGAAGAAAAAGGCACAACACCGTGACTGGAACAATATACAAATAACCTGCACATATGAGAGAGGAACTTACCACGACGTTTCTACCGAGCTGACTGGATCCAGGTTTTCTGTTCGTGCTGCACAACTTTATCGCCTTGATTTTATATTTCATATATTATCGTTGTGACATGTTATACCGAAAGAAAATTTTAACCTAATTAAATCTATCCTAATATAAATAAAGTAAATAAAGAAACTTGCTGCAGACCGTATGTGCGAAACCCACATAGAATCTAGTAGGATGTGTTGCCTTACAGTGTTAATGAACACCTTGACGTCAAGTTCGGGAGAAGTCACACGTGAGATAAGCGAGGTCATGACACAATTCAAACAATATACATATTTTATGGGCCGAATTCACGGTGGGGAGGGAAGACGCATGGCAGGTCCACAATTTTTTTTGCCGTAAAACTGTGCACAATCCTACAGGAACAACGAGACTTGCCAGTATATACATTCCCTTCTTTTCTTCCATAGTGTCAGATAAATGTATACTGGCTGCTTCCAAATCTTGCGTCTGGTTTGATCCTCCTGATGTAACTGTTGTGCCGCTCCTTAGTACATCATGTGTGTATACACTGGTGAACCACGCATGTATTGCTGACCTTTTTTTTTTTTTTTATCCTGGGCGCATTTTGTGTTCCTGAGTGAGAGTCCGAGGTCAGGCTGTTTCAGTTATGTACTTCTTAGTACATCCACCACACGAGTACCCCAGTGGTACTCTACCAGTGGTACTCTACCGTCTGCCGTGCACTTATATGGAAGCCTTTATTGACGATGTTTTTGACTTGATAAAGTACACTATGTGCACGATATGTCTTTAATAAAGTCATTTATAACACTGCATTTGTCTCTTTACTACTACCCTCAGTACTCCCACCTGCCAGCTGTCAACATGTGTGGGATGGACTATCTTGAGAGATGATAGTGCCAGAGTAATACTAACTCCAGCTCTGCTGGAAGAAAACCTTCAAAAGTTCTCGAAACCACCAAAGTCTCCCAGCTCAGGCTGACAGATTTCCACTGTGGAGAATAACAGGGGGAGCACATACCTAACTTTTGTTCCCACAGTGTAACTAACATTAACCTCACACCGTGAGTGTTCCTACAATGTAACTATGATATAGAATAAGTTAACCCTCCACACTATGGGTGCTCCTACTCCATTCATCCCTCCCCATTTTACTTCTCATTCCTCGTCCCTCTCCAGTTACTAAATGTTTCTTCTTTTCTACTACCAATACTACCAATTCTATCTTATCTTTTATCTTGCCTTTTTCTTTTCCATTTTTCCATCTTTCTTTGTATTTCCTTCTCCTCCTTTTCTCCCTCCCCATTTCTTCTCAACTTCCCTCTTCCCACAACCCCCATTATTCCCTCCCTCTCTAGCTCTGCTTCTTTCGTCTCTCTCCTCCATCTCCTCCACAATCTCCATCTCTCCTTCCTTCTCCCTCCACCCCAAGGTTCCTCCTCACAGAGGCAGGAGTTGCACAAGAAAACTTTCCCTCTCCCGTTGAAATGGAAAGTTGCATTGAGGATCATGAGAGGCTGTGGCGGGTTACAGAGAGATGAGGGGGAGAGGAAATAACGGGTTAACTCACCCTAAGCAGACAGTGACCAGGTCTGGGTCAGCAGCCAGGGAAGGTGGCGACGTTGGGGGTGGTGTGGGGGTACGTGGTGTGGGAGTACATGTGGGGGTACGTGGCGTGGGAGTACGTGGTGTGGGGGTACGTAGTGTGGGGATACGTGTGGGGTACGTAGTGCGGGGGTACGTAGTGCGAGGGTACGCAGTGTGCGAGTACGCAGTGTGCGAGTACGCAGTGTGGGTGTAGGTGGTGTGAGTGTAGGTGATGTGGGTGTAGGTGTAGGTGTAGGTGATGTGGGTGTAGGTGGTGTAGGTGTGAGTGTAGGTGGTGAGTGTAGGTGGTGTGGGTGTAGGTGGTGTGGGTGTAGGTGGTGTGGGTGTAGGTGGTGAGGGTGTAGGTAGTGTGGGTGTAGGTAGTGTGGGTGTAGGTGGTGTGGGTGTAGGTGGTGTGGGTGTAGGTGGTGTGGGTGTAGGTGGTGAGTGTAGGTGGTGTGAGTGTAGGTGGTGTGAGTGTAGGTGTGGGTGTAGGTGGTGTGAGTGTAGGTGGTGTGAGTGTAGGTGGTGTGAGTGTAGGTGGTGTGAGTGTAGGTGGTGTGAGTGTAGGTGTGGGTGTAGGTGGTGTGAGTGTAGGTGGTGTGAGTGTAGGTGGTGTGAGTGTAGGTGGTGTGGGTGTAGATGGTGTGGGTGTAGGTGGTGTGGGTGTAGGTAGTGTGGGTGTAGGTGGTGTGGGTGTAGGTGGTGAGTGTAGGTGGTGTGAGTGTAGGTGGTGTGGGTGTAGGTGGTGTGAGTGTAGGTGATGTGGGTGTAGGTGTAGGTGTAGGTGATGTGGGTGTAGGTGGTGTAGGTGTGAGTGTAGGTGGTGAGTGTAGGTGGTGTGGGTGTAGGTGGTGTGGGTGTAGGTGGTGTGGGTGTAGGTGGCGTGGGTGTAGTTAGTGTGGGTGTAGGTGGTGTGGGTGTAGGTGGTGTGGGTGTAGGTGGTGTGGGTGTAGGTGGTGAGTGTAGGTGGTGTGAGTGTAGGTGGTGTGAGTGTAGATGTGGGTGTAGGTGGTGTAGGTGTAGGTGATGTGGGTGTAGGTGGTGTAGGTGTAGGTGATGTGGGTGTAGGTGGTGTAGGTGGTGTGAGTGTAGGTGGTGTGGGTGTAGGTGGTGTGGGTGTAGGTGGTGTGAGTGTAGGTGGTGTGAGTTTAGGTGGGGTGGGTGTAGGTGGTGTGAGTGTAGGTGTGGGTGTAGGTGGTGTGAGTGTAGGTGTGGGTGTAGGTGGTGTGGGTGTAGGTGATGTGGGTGTAGGTGATGCAAGTGTAGGTGGTGTGTAGGTGGTGTGGGTGTAGGAGGTGTGGGTGTAGGTGATGTGGGTGTAGGTGATGTGGGTGTAGGTGATGTGGGTGTAGGTGGTGTGGGTGTAGGTGTGGGTGGAGGTGGTGTAGGTGGTGTGGGTGTAGGTGGTGTGGGTGTAGGTGGTGTGGGTGTAGGTGGTGTGGGTGTAGGTGGTGTGGGTGTAGGTGGTGTGGGTGTAGGTGGTGTGGGTGTAGGTGGTGTGGGTGTAGGTGATGTGGGTGTAGGTGATGTGGGTGTAGGTGGTGTGGGTGTAGGTGGTGTGGGTGTAGGTGATGTGGGTGTAGGTGCTGTGGGTGTACGTGGTGTGGGTGTAGGTGGTGTGGGTGTAGGTGGTGTGGGTGTAGGTGTGGGTGTAGGTGTGGGTGTAGATGGTGTGGGTGTAGGTGTGTGTGTAGGTGGTGTGGGTGTAGGTGGTGTGGGTGTAGGTGGTGTGAGTGTAGGTAGTGTGGGTGTAGGTGGTGTGGGTGTAGGTGGTGTGGGTGTAGGTGGTGTGGGTGTAGGTGGTGTGGGTGTAGGTGGTGTGGGTGTAGGTGGTGTGGGTGTAGGTGTGGGTGTAGGTGGTGTGGGTGTAGGTGGTGAGTGTAGGTGGTGTGAGTGTAGGTGATGTGGGTGTAGGTGGTGTGGGTGTAGGTGATGTAAGTGTAGGTGGTGTGGGTGTAGGTGGTGTGGGTGTAGGTGGTGTGGGTGTAGGTGTGGGTGTAGGTGGTGTGGGTGTAGGTGGTGTGGGTGTAGGTGTGGGTGTAGGTGGTGTGGGTGTAGGTGATGTGGGTGTAGGTGATGCACGTGTAGGTTGTGTGGGTGTAGGTGATGTGGGTGTAGGTGATGTGGGTGTAGGTGGTGTGGGTGTAGGTGATGTAAGTGTAGGTGGTGTGGGTGTAGGTGGTGTGGGTGTAGGTGGTGTGGGTGTAGGTGTGGGTGTAGGTGGTGTGGGTGTAGGTGATGTGGGTGTAGGTGATTCAAGTGTAGGTGATGTGGGTGTAGGTGTGGGTGTAGGTGTGGGTGTAGGTGGTGTGGGTGTAGGTGTAGGTACATACCACTATAATATGGAACTGCTTCAACATTCGCTACTCTACCTTCACTTCACACTTAAGATGTGTGTACAACGTCGACAGGTACACTGCTAAAAGTTACATTGTGTCAGTACACACGTTACTTAACATAACTTGGCTGTCTTCCTAACCTTCACCACATCTTTCCCTTTTTCTCTTGCAACTTCATAAGACAAAAACTTCGTCTATGTTTCATCATGATTTTTTTAAGGTGGGGACGAAGGGCCAGGCCCGTTCAGGACCTTTGTTTTATTTACTGTCCAATGTTTTATTTTTATTTTTTTTACCGATAATGTGTATATGGAAGATAATGGAAACAGCCCTGAAAATACAAAAATAATAAAAACAAAAGTTCCCCTATTTTGATATGGTTATACTGGCACATAGGCGCAGCAAGTGGCGCAGATGACCGCACACAATTAACAACGGGTCGACTTAATTTTTTAAAGTAGACAAAGGTGTGAAAATACATCATATTGGTTTTAAAAGAAAAATTTACAAAATAAGATTTTTTTTTTAAATTTTCAATCAAACAATAAAATAAAATAGAGATTGACTTTGAAAAAAAATGCTATGAATGATTTACTAATAATGACTTTTGGTATAATATCAGAAACAACTGTTGTGATTCTTCAGTAAATAACAAAGCGACAGACAAAGTCATCCAAACAACTTCCCATATATTTACTGGTAAAGAAATATTGTATTTTATGTTTTCAAACGACTAAAATTTTATTCTTCTAACCATCCATTTTTTTCTTCAAACGGTTACATAATTATTTTTATTTTGTACATTAAAACCAAAAAATAATAAATGACAGAACTATCCAGAAAACACCGTAAAAGTCTGAGCTTGCTACCATCTGCAGCTCATAAGACTGCCATCCCCACGAGCCCCTTTGAGGCGGGGTAGATGGCAGACCAGAGGCCTAGCTTCTCCCTACGAGCCCCGTGAGGGCGGGGAATGTGGCTAGGCCTGGGGACACTTGGTCCCAAAGATGAGGAGGTACTTGTACCTCCTCCCATGGAAGACTTAAGTCTCGAGACACTCCCCAGATAGGGAGCCAAGGCCGGGTCACCACTACTTGGAAAAGACCCGGGCCGGGAGAATACCGGTTAATAAAAAAAAAAAAAAAAAAAAAAACACCGTAACAAAGCATCAGTGTTACTGCCGCGAAACTGTATTCCCATGAAACTCATAATTTCCGAGAACTCGGCTTAGAAAACTTGTAGAAACATTTTTAAACAAAATATTCATTGAATTATGCTATATTTTTTTCCCGAAAGAAACATTAAAAAAAAAAAAATTCTCCAGGAAAAAGCACCCCCCCCCCCCTCAGTCTGTAGGTTAATTATGAATTACTCCAGCCACAGTGTTGTTACTTTTACACTTAAAGACAAAAAGTCATTGAAAGAAGGGTAAACATATGTATTATTATTATTATTATAATCAAGGGGGAAGCGCTAAACCCGGAGGATTATACAGCGCCTGGGGGGGGGGATGTGGAAGGCATTCAGGCTTAATTCGGGGAACTGGAGCACAGATCCAATTCCCTAAATCAAGAGCCCCTCACCAACATCAAGGAACCTTCCTTGACGGGTAAATATATATATTTTGGCTTAAATAGCAATGCTTTTCTTGCTGAATAAGGCAAGCAAAAATTTGTGTATGTGTGGAGAAAATTTCTCCAGAAAGGGGGGCATCAGCCCCCCCCTGAGGGACTTGAGGGACTCAACCCTCCCAGAAGGGGCAAATAGTGTCTTGCTTCCTGATCAACTGTTTAATTTGAAGCAGATGCAGTACCAGCGTGTACCAGTCATAGTCATGCCACTCTCCTTGCAAGAGATCAACGTAGCAACCATAGTGTGGATTAACGAGAGTAATTACTCTAACTTGGCAGGAAAATTAAGGAAAACCCTGCACCCATTTTATTTACAAGTTGAGGCTATCAGAAATTGTCGTCTATTACTAGAGAACAAGAAATCTTCTGTCTTGTATTAAATACTGTTGCAGTGTTTAGCAAGGAAGAGTAATAAATCTGAATTCAGCAAATCCTTTGTAAGGAGGGCAAAGCTAGGGCTGAGGGCGTGATGCACGGCAGATTACTTTAAGATACGGAAAGAGAACTGTGCTTCCCGTGAGGGGAACGGACAGAGGAACTACAGTGCAGTGCGTTGTCGATCTTTTGCTTGACAGTCTGAATAATACGCAGTAGAACTATTACACAGTGAATTATCTTCCTGTCGTGAAATACCGTGAAGCAAAAACTAATCTTGATCCTGGTGTAGTGTACCAGTGTGTGTGTTGCGAGCAATCTTCAGTGAGAGACAGTGCAACTGTGAGACACTTACCATTTCAATGAAGACATGGGATACCGGGGTGACATTTTCCTTACCACATGCCAGGGAAAAATTTGCGGATCAGATACGAATACCCAGGTAAGTCGAGACGGTCAAGCACCTAGTTAGGTCGGCTGTGCAGCAGACAGTTAGGTCGTATCGTGTCTAGATTTACCAATATACCCCCTGATCCGCGGGCCACTGAGCCCAAAAAAAGTAATTGTCCATCTGTTCAGCATTAATTCAAAAGTGAAATGCTGAAATATATGCTCTTTTGGGGCAATTATGTACTTATGCTTACTTGAATTCCCTCAGCCCAAGGGCTGAAGCATTATGGCTGCTAGAAGGAACGACCCGGTAGAGGCTGCGGGGACGTTGAGCCATCACTTAAGCTAAGTAATTCATTCATGTATTTACAAATAGTGCAAAAATTGGCTTAGTATGCTCCAGATTCCTCACAGTACGCAATAATTTTGCAGCAATCAATCTGAACCTAATGAAAAAATAAAATTTCATTGTGTTTATTGTTAAATTAAACTTATCTAAAATATATTTAGTTGGATTAGGCTAAATTAAATTGCACTTGTTATAATAAGGTTAGGTAAGTTTTCTAAGGTTCTTTTGGTATAAAATTATTAAATTTTACAATAACATATATGAAAAAAATATATCTTTAAACAAATAAGAGAAAATTTTAGAAACAACTTAATTTTAAATGAGTTCTTGCTAATTGATCAACTGTAGCTATTCGACATGACACACAAACATGCCCATATATATATATATATATATATATATATATATATATATATATATATATATATATATATATATATATATATATATATATATATATATATATATCCGCAATTATTAAGCATAATAGGCATTCATTATACAATATCAGTGACGGGTTGTTCGAATTAGATGCATTTTTAGTTGAGGCAATAGAACACAGTCTAAAACTGTGCTCTTATAGGAATGACTGTATTAAATGTAGTGCCACACCGAGGAGCTGGGGCCTATTTTTCCTGCAGTTTCTGAAGGTTGAACCAGAGTTTGCCTCAAAATTATGTGGGTTGAATAACTGTGGCTCTCTTCCTTATTATTACAGATGTCTCCCTCTTGAAACGAGTTTACTTTAATGAGCCCTGTTTCCTTTACATAACTTTTAGAAGTCTCCCCTTAAATGTTACTGTTTTCTCGTCCCCTTTAAATGTACACGCTTTCCCGTGGGTGGCTACCCCAGTGACTTCTATACCACTGACAGTATATTTATGTATGTAACGTTACTGATATCATAGCGGAATATGACCGAATTTTTTATTATTGCTAGTTAATTTCGTTTAGGCTATTACAATATCAATGCTTGTGGGATTCTTCTAATGCTATAATATTCATCCTTCTGGCTATGGGGACTGGTATGCCTAGTGGCACTTCCTGTACCCTTCTCTCTCTCTCTCTCTCTCTCTCTCTCTCTCTCTCTCTCTCTCTCTCTCTCTCTCTCTCTCTCTCTCTCTCTCTCTCTCTCTCTCACTCACTCACTCCAGTGAAGACGTCCTTTGGGAACGTACTTGCTTGGACATCCTCCACTTTTCTGCAATTTTGCAAGCTCCTGATGTGTTGATTGCAACACGAAAGGCCTAGAGCTATCATTCTACTCCCCCTGTAGTTTATATATATACATTATATATATATATAATATATATATATATATATATATATATATATATATATATATATATATATATCTGTATATATATATATATTTGGATGTCTTCCTGAAGCCATTTCAATATTCCGCTTCTCCATATTTTTTTTATCATTAGGTATATTTTATTATATAATATGGTTGACTTAAAAGATACATTGCTGGTATAAAGATGGCATATACAGTTCATGAGGTTTGAGGGATACATTTCAAGTACATATTGCTGTGTGTCTGTCACAGATTACAATGCGAACATCTCATCCAGCTCCTTAGGGCTGGGGTGCGTACCCAGGATATAGCAGGCATTACATCTATGAACTGCAGCGCTGAGTCACTGGAATAGAAAACTAGTCGCCTTGGGATCCCAAGTTACCCTGATGAGTCTTTTGACTAGCTGCTTAAGGAACTTAGATGCACTCTTTCCCCATGGGCCAAGAATCTCTGAGCTTATGGGAACAAACATATGATTATGGACAAGGTCACCATATTTTCTAGACTTTTGGAACTCACTGAGGGTGGCAGCTACTCATCCTCCTTCCCTGGTGTATTGGAGATAGGTATCAGCCAGTGTGGGTGCATATCTGTAGTCCCACACCACCTGCTTGCCCTCTGTCCAGGCTTGAAGGGTGATACCGTCAGGACACTTTTGGCTACCATCAGATCTGCATAGCTGAAGTGGCTCCCTTATTGCTGGACATCCGGCTGCTGTGAGGCTCCTTTTGATAATCCTGTTAACTTCTCCATGCCTTGCAATCTTTCCCTCGGATCTACGGCAAAAAAGACATTGGCACCAGAATCAGTCTGCCGATTCACTGTCACAAATACACCTGTGTTCGGCGAGAATAGGGGCGGCAAGGTAAAGGGCAACACCAATGCAGATGATCTGTGGGTCGAGACGTGTGCCAAGGGAGGAGTTAGGGACAGCCAACACGAAGTTCCCTGAATGAGATCTCACTGCTAGGAGGCGAGTTCTATCCTTCCACAACACACATTGAAGCATTGAGGCAATATTCTCCACTACTGGCCCATCCCAGTGTCATTGTAGTTCCGGGGGAGGGGGGGGAGGGCTAGATCTGGTTTCAGAGCCCGTTAGATTTTCCCAGAGTGGCTCCGTCAACGAACTTTTGGTCATGAACTCCAACGTTGTCCCCAAGGTGTTCAGAGAGAATCGCTGCTACAAGTTCACTGGATGCCACATATGTGGATAGGAAAGCAAATAGCGCAACATGTAATGACTTGCGAACACCAATACCTCCTAGTCTGACTGGAAGTGTAGCTGGGTCCCACCGTCCGTTTTTATTCTAAGGTTTGGTACTTTAATAAAGATATGCCTCAGGATACTATTGTATTCATGCGGCAGACGATTATCATGTGAGGGTGCACATCTTAGGATAGGTAAAATAAGTAAAACTGGTCTATCAGCAAGAACCGATTTATAATTAAGTCCTTTCTCAAATTTTCTCGTATACGCTTATAGACATATTTTTTCATAGGTTTACAATAATTTAATAATAAACAAACAAAATTAAATATATTTTTTTCGTTAAGTTCAGAAGGATTTTTGCGAAATTACTGCATACACAAATTTTAGCTTGTCTTATTCGTCAAGAAGAGCGTTGCTTTTTATACCAAAATAACAAGTTTTTACCTATTCCACACGATATATATATATATATATATATATATATATATATAATATTTATATATACACACACACAATAACATCACAGTAAACATGTGATACTACTGTCTATTTCAATAACAACTCCATCACAGTTCCTTGATAATGCGAGAAGTCACGAAAGCGCTTGGAATTTCACG
>NC_091322.1:8846029-8848529 GCF_038502225.1 Cherax quadricarinatus | reverse complement strand
TTGATGAAGATAGGGAAGCTGTGATTTCGTGTATAGGACAAGGAGGAACAACATCTTGTAGGAGTGAGGAAGAGCCAGTTGTGAGTGTGGGGGAAGTTCGTGAGGCAGTAGGTAAAATGAAAGGGGGTAAGGCAGCTGGGATTGATGGGATAAAGATAGAAATGTTAAAAGCAGGTGGGGATATAGTTTTGGAGTGGTTGGTGCAATTATTTAATAAATGTATGGAAGAGGGTAAGGTACCTAGGGATTGGCAGAGAGCATGCATAGTTCCTTTGTATAAAGGCAAAGGGGATAAAAGAGAGTGCAAAAATTATAGGGGGATAAGTCTGTTGAGTATACCTGGCAAAGTGTATGGTAGAGTTATTATTGAAAGAATTAAGAGTAAGACGGAGAATAGGATAGCAGATGAACAAGGAGGCTTTAGGAAAGGTAGGGGGTGTGTGGACCAGGTGTTTACAGTGAAACATATAAGTGAACAGTATTTAGATAAGGCTAAAGAGGTCTTTGTGGCATTTATGGATTTGGAAAAGGCGTATGACAGGGTGGATAGGGGGGCAATGTGGCAGATGTTGCAGGTGTATGGTGTAGGAGGTAGGTTACTGAAAGCAGTGAAGAGTTTTTACGAGGATAGTGAGGCTCAAGTTAGAGTATGTAGGAAAGAGGGAAATTATTTCCCAGTAAAAGTAGGCCTTAGACAAGGATGTGTGATGTCACCGTGGTTGTTTAATATATTTATAGATGGGTTGTAAGAGAAGTAAATGCGAGGGTCTTGGCAAGAGGCGTGGAGTTAAAAGATAAAGAATCACACATAAAGTGGGAGTTGTCACAGTTGCTCTTTGCTGATGACACTGTGCTCTTGGGAGATTCTGAAGAGAAGTTGCAGAGATTGGTGGATGAATTTGGTAGGGTGTGCAAAAGAAGAAAATTAAAGTGAATACAGGAAAGAGTAAGGTTATGAGGATAACAAAAAGATTAGGTGATGAAAGATTGGATATCAGATTGGAGGGAGAGAGTATGGAGGAGGTGAATGTATTCAGATATTTGGGAGTGGACGTGTCAGCGGATGGGTCTATGAAAGATGAGGTGAATCATAGAATTGATGAGGGGAAAAGGGTGAGTGGTGCACTTAGGAGTCTGTGGAGACAAAGAACTTTGTCCTTGGAGGCAAAGAGGGGAATGTATGAGAGTATAGTTTTACCAACGCTCTTATATGGGTTTGAAGCATGGGTGATGAATGTTGCAGCGAGGAGAAGGCTGGAGGCAGTGGAGATGTCATGTCTGAGAGCAATGTGTGGTGTGAATATAATGCAGAGAATTCGTAGTTTGGAAGTTAGGAGGAGGTGCGGGATTACCAAAACTGTTGTCCAGAGGGCTGAGGAAGGGTTGTTGAGGTGGTTCGGACATGTAGAGAGAATGGAGCGAAACAGAATAACTTCATGAGTGTATCAGTCTGTAGTGGAAGGAAGGCGGGGTAGGGGTCGGCCTAGGAAAGGTTGGAGGGAGGGGGTAAAGGAGGTTTTGTGTGCGAGGGGCTTGGACTTCCAGCAGGCATGCGTGAGCGTGTTTGATAGGAGTGAATGGAGACAAATGGTTTTTAATACTTGACGTGCTGTTGGAGTGTGAGCAAAGTAACATTTATGAAGGGGTTCAGGGAAACCGGCAGGCCGGACTTGAGTCCTGGAGATGGGAAGTACTTGCCTGCACTCTGAAGGAGGGGTGTTAATGTTGCAGTTTAAAAACTGTAGTGTAAAGCACCCTTCTGGCAAGACAGTGATGGAGTGAATGATGGTGAAAGTTTTTCTTTTTCGGGCCACCCTGCCTTGGTGGGAATCGGCCAGTGTGATAAAAATAATATATGTATATATATATATATATATATATATATATATATATATATATATATATATATATATATATATATATATATATATATATATATATATATATATATATATATAATGTCGTGCCGAATATGTAAAACTGGTCAATTAGCAAGAACTCCTTTAAAATTAAATCCTTTCTAAAATTTTATCTTATACATTTGAAGATATATTTTTTCATCAATGCTAATGTTAAAATTTTTAATTTTGCACCAAAAGAATCTTAGAAAACTTACCTAACCTTATCATAACAAGAACAATTTATTTTAGCCTAACCCAACTAAATATATTTTAGATTTGTTTACAATAATTTAATACTAAACAAACACAGTGAAATATATTTTTTCGTTAGGTTCAGAATGATTTTGGCGAAATTATTGCATACACAAATTTTCGCTTGTCCTATATGGCAAGATGAACGTTGCTATTTAAGCCAAGATCGCAAGTTCTGCCTATTCGGCACGACATATATATTATATAATGTATAAATTATATATATATATATATATATTATATATATATATATTTATATATTATATATAATATATAAAATATATATAATTTTATATATATATATATTATATATTTTATATATAATATATATATATAAAAATATATTA
>NC_091322.1:8838529-8843529 GCF_038502225.1 Cherax quadricarinatus | reverse complement strand
AACTATCTCCCCATACATTCCCCTCTTTGCCTCCAAGGACAAAGTTCTTTGTTTCCACAGACTCCTAAGTGCACCACTCACTCTTTTTCCCTCATCAATTCTATGATTCACCTCATCTTTCATAGACCCATCCGCTGACACGTCCACCTCCCAAATATCTGAATACGTTCACCTCCTCCATACTCTCTCCCTCCAATCTGATATTCAATCTTTCATCACCTAATCTTTTTTTCCTCATTTAAACCCTTTCTCTTTCCCGTATTCACCTTTAATTTTCTTCTTTTCACCCCACCAAATTCATCCCCAATCTCTAACCCTTTTCTTCAGAATCCCCAAAAAGCACAGTGTCATCAGCAAAAAAGCAGCTGTAACAACTCCCGACTTTTGTGTGATTCTTTATCTTTTTAAATCCACGCCTCTTGCCCAAAACCCTCCCTTTACTTCTCTTACCCCCCCCATCTTAAATATATTAAAAACCACAGTGACATCACACATCCTTGTCCCAAAGGGCCCACCTTTACTGGGAAAAAATTTCCCCCTTTCCTACATTTCTCTTTGAGCCTCCTATCCTCGTAAAACTCATCACTGCTTTCAGTAACCTACCTCCTACACCATACACTTGCAACATCTCACATTTCCCCTATCCCCCGTCATACGCCTTTTCCAAATCCCTAAATGCCACAAAGACCTCTTTAGCCTTATCTAAATACTGTTCATTTTATGTTTTACTGTAAACACCCGGTCCCCACACCCCTACCTTTCCTAAAGCCTCCTTGTTCATCTGCTATCCTATTCTCCTCTTACTCTTAATTCTTTCCCAAAAATAACTCTTAAAACACTTTACCCGGTATACTCAGACTTATCCCCTATAATTTTTGCACTCTCTTTTATCCTTTGCCTTTATACAAAGGAACTATGCATACTCTCTGCCAATCCCTAGGTACCTTACCCTCTTCCATACATTTATTAAAAAAATTCACCCCCCCCAAAACTATATCCCCCCCTTTTCTTTTAACATTTCTATTTTTTTCCCCAATGATCATGCCTTCCCCTTTTTTTCCTCTGCCTCTGAACCCCCCACATCGCTGGCTCTTCCTCACTCCTACAAGATTTTATTCCTCCTTGTCCTATACACAAATAAAGTTTCCCCTATCTTCATAAAATTTTTAACAATTCCCCCAAAATATTCCCTCCATCTTCCCAATATCCCCTAACTCTCCATTTAATAACCCCTCCTCCCTTTTTTTAAACCCCAAACCCATTTGTTCTCTGGGTTTTTCTTAATTTGGGTTAATCTCACTAAAAACTTTTTCTTATTTACAACAAAATTTTTTGGTAACATCTCACCCCCTCTCTCATTTGCCCCTTTTTACATTGCTTCACCCTCTCTTAACCTCTCTCTTTTTCTCCTATACTCCCCTCCTTGCATCACTTCTCTTTTAAAAACTTCTCATATGCCTTTTTTTCCTTACTCTCTCTTTACATCGTCATTCCCCAACCCCCTCTTCCCCCCCACCCACATTCCTGTAACCCAAAAAATTTTGCTGAACACTCTAACACTACATTTTTTAAAACCCACCCCTACCTCTTCGACCCCATTGCCTATGCTCTCATTAGCCCATCTATCCTCCAATAGCTGTTTATATCTTACCCTAACTGCCTCCTCTTTTTGTTTATAAACCTTCACCTCTCTCTTCCTGATGCTTCTATTCTCCTTGTATCCCATCTACCTTTTACTCTCAGTGTAGCTACAACTAGAAAGTGATCTGATATATCTGTGGCCCTCTATAAACATGTACATCCTGAAGTCTACTCACAGTCTTTTATCTCCAATACATAATCCAACAAACTACTGTCATTTCGCCTACATCTATATCTTATTTATCCTCTTTTTCTTAAAATATGTATTACCTATAACTAAACCCCTTTCTATACAAAGTTCAATCAAAAGGGTTCCCATTATCATTTTCACCTGGCACCCCAAACTTACCTACCACACCCTCTCTAAAAGTTTCTCCTACTTTAGCATTCAGGTCCCCTACCACAATTACTCTCTCACTTGGTTCAAGGCTCCTATACATTCACTTAACATCTCCCAAAATCTCTCTCTCTCCTCTGCATTCCTCTCTTCTCCAGGTGCATACACGCTTATTATGACCCACTTCTCGCATCCCAAACCCTTTTCTTTAATCCACAAAAATTTTTTGAATTTATATATTATATTATATATTATCTTATATATATATATTAACATTACTACATTCCTTCCTTTGCTATAATATATATTATATAGATTTAATCATTTATTTATAAAATCTATATTATTTATTTATATACCAATTATAATTATTATATATATATATATCAGCAATATATATTTCTTGTCATATACATATAATTTAAGCATCATTTTATATATTTTTATATATATATTATTTTTTTATAATATATATACATTTATAATGTATATATATTGCTTATTTTATCCTATACGACACATGGCTTATATAAAGATTCTTTATTCCATGGATAATAGAAATATATATAAAAATATATATATATATATTATATAATATAATAAATATATTTATATTATATATATATATGCATGTGTATCTGTAAGTGTACCAAATGTAATAGATAGATATATATATATATATATATATATACATATTTATATACTATAAAATAATATATATAATATATCATTATATATATATATATATATATATATATATATATATATATATATATATATATATATATATATATATATATATATATATGCAATAAGATCACAGTAAACAGGTGATTTCAAAATATGCAAAACAACCACTCTGAAAGAATAGAGAAATTCCAAGCGCTTTCGTGACTACTCACATTATCAAGGAACTATGAAAGTAAAGCATCCAAGGAAGCTATATAAGGGGTTCGGCCAGCACCTCACTATCAGATCCCACAACGGTTAAACACGTGACGCGCGACGAGCCAACTTGGATAGGTCCCTTGCACAACTCACCCCCAAGCTATTCTACCCAAGAAAATTTAAAACTTATTATTTGTCCAGTGTATTATTAAATTCTTCCCAAATTCTATTAATTATAAATGGATCTAATTTATATAAACCAAAGGAAATATTCATATTATTGTCAAAACTGCTTTTTATGAAACAAGATTCAATTATATTCCTGTCGACCATGGACTTGTTTGATACTACTTTATCTGGAGTTTATCTGGAGAGAGTTCCGGGGGTCAACGCCCCCGCGGCCCGGTCTGTGACCAGGCCTCCTTAGGTCAGTGTCCCAGGATGCGACCCACACCAGTCGACTAACACCCAGGTACCCATTTTACTGATGGGGAACATAGACAACAGGTGGAAAGAAACACGTCCAATGTTTCTACTCTGGCTGGGAATCGAACCCAGGCCCTCACCGTGTGAAGCGAGAGCGTTAACCACCAGGCCACCAGAGCCCACCTTCTCAACTTTTTGTAAATCAATTGGATGGTTAAAATCTCTTACATGAATAAATAGAGCATTGGAATCTTGTCCAGTTCTAATGCTATATTTATGTTGTTTTAATCTTAGTTCGAGATTTTTACCAGTTTGACCGTAATAAACTTTATCGCAAATTTTACAAGGAATCTTATAGACACATCCATCAGCATTTTGGGGGGAATTCTTTATCAAAAGTTTTTTCGCTGTATCAAGATTTTTTAATACAACTTTAATATTAAAAGTCTTAAGAAGAGAAGGCATATCAACCAAGTTTTCATGGTAAGGGAGAACCAACATATTTTTAGTTGAATAAGGCTGGTTGTCCCTTTTTGGATTATAAAAAGTGTTTCTAGCAACTTTAAAAGATTTATCAATTACATTTCTTGGGTATTTTAAATCATTACCTATTTCATAAATTTTGGATATTTCCTCATCTATGAACTCAGGACTACAAATTCGTAAAGCTCTCAAAAACATTGATGAGAAAACAGACAGTTTGACTCTATCTTGATGCGAGGAATAATAGTGGACATAGGAACAGTTATTTGTAGGTTTTCTGTAAATTTTAAATTTGAATTCATTATTACCCTTAATAATTAAAACATCTAGAAAAGGCAATGAGTTATTTTCTTCAAACTCAACAGTAAAGTTTATAGAATGGGCTAAGCTATTTAATTTTCCAAGGAAATGGTGTATATCTACATTTTTGGGCATAAGATACAAAATATCATCAACATATCTGAACCATTTAGCTTTATTAGGGAGGATTGTGTTAAGCAACCTTGTTTCAAAAAATTCCATGTATAGGTTACTAAGAACAGGTGAAAGAGGATTTCCCATTGCCATACCAAACTTCTGAGTGTAAAACTTATCATTAAATACAAATTTTGCATCAACAAAGCAAAGTTTAATAAGTTTAATGATAGTAGGAACTGGCAATGGTAAATCATAGTTAACGAGTTCTTCAGATAAGAAACTTAATAAATCATCAACAGGAACTTTCGTAAACAAGGAAGTAACATCAAAACTAACCATGTTAAAATCATTTAAGTCAGTCAGGGAGCTTAATTTATCAACCAAGTCTATGTTGTTTTTAACATTCACACTACACATACATGTACAAGCATATATATACACACCCCTCTGGGTTTTCTTCTATTTTCTTTCTAATTCTTGTTCTTGTTTATTTCCTCTTATCTCCATGGGGAAGTGGAACAGAATTCTTCCTCTGTAAGCCATGCTGTGTCGTAAGAGGCGACTAAAATGCCGGGAGCAAGGGGCTAGTAACCCCTTCTCCTGTATATATTACTAAATTTAAAAGGAGAAACTTCAGTTTTTTCTTTTGGGCCACCCCACCTCAGTGGGATACGGCTGGTACGTTGAAAGAATAATATATATATATATATATATATATATATATATATATATATATATATATATATATATATATATATATATATGCAAGGAATTCGCGAGAGCATGCGAAATATACACAAACACTGAT
>NC_091322.1:8831029-8836029 GCF_038502225.1 Cherax quadricarinatus | reverse complement strand
TCTGTTTCAGTATCAACTCCATCACTGTTTCAGTATCAACTCCATCACTGTCTGTTTCAGTATCAACTCCATCACTGTCTGTTTCAGTATCAACTCTATTACTGGCTGTTTCAGTATCAACTCCATCACTGTCTGTTTCAGTATCAACTCCATCACTGTCTGTTTCAGTATCAACTCCATTACTGGTTGTTTCAGTATCAACTCCATCACTGTGTTTCAGTATCAACTCCATCACTGTGTTTCAGTATCAACTCCATCACTGTGTTTCAGTATCAACTCCATCACTGTTTCAGTATCAACTCCATCACTGTGTTTCAGTATCAACTCCATCACTGTGTTTCAGTATCAACTCCATCACTGTTTCAGTATCAACTCCATCACTGTCTGTTTCAGTATCAACTCCATCACTGTCTGTTTCAGTATCAACTCCATCACTGTCTGTTTCAGTATCAACTCCATCACTGTCTGTTTCAGTATCAACTCCATCACTGTCTGTTTCAGTATCAACTCCATCACTGTCTGTTTCAGTATCAACTCCATCACTGTCTGTTTCAGTATCAACTCCATCACTGTGTTTCAGTATCAACTCCATCACTGTGTTTCAGTATCAACTCCATCACTGTCTGTTTCAGTATCAACTCCATCACTGTCTGTTTCAGTATCAACTCCATCACTGTCTGTTTCAGTATCAACTCCATCACTGTGTTTCAGTATCAACTCCATCACTGTGTTTCAGTATCAACTCCATCACTGTCTGTTTCAGTATCAACTCCATCACTGTTTCAGTATCAACTCCATCACTGTCTGTTTCAGTATCAACTCCATCACTGTGTTTCAGTATCAACTCCATCACTGTCTGTTTCAGTATCAACTCCATCACTGTCTGTTTCAGTATCAACTCCATCACTGTCTGTTTCAGTATCAACTCCATCACTGTCTGTTTCAGTATCAACTCCATCACTGTGTTTCAGTATCAACTCCATCACTGTGTTTCAGTATCAACTCCATCACTGTCTGTTTCAGTATCAACTCCATTACTGTTTCAACAGACATGTATAACTATCTTTAAAATTATTTAACTGCAGCAAATCCTGGATTTTTTTTGTAAAATTCTATGATCATATTTACATTGCTTACGAATGTTATTGGTATTAATTTTATATTTCTCAACTTTGCTACGTTGAAAGATGGTGCCGGAGTGTGTCTTTCTCCTCTCCACACACTTTAAATTGGCAAGGACAATAAAAAACAACGAAATGTAAAAGGATTAGAATCTAAGTGGCATCAGTCAGGATTTAGCACTGAGGCTTAAGACGTTACAAGAGATTTGTGTGTGAAGGACAGCAGGATGCTAATGGAAGACGACAGTACATAACCGGAAAGAGATTAGGGTCTTCGTGAGACAAAGGAATGGAGAGATATAATGTCAAAATACTCGACAGAAACGAATGGAGATGGAGCGTCATTCCTATCAGGGAACTGTGGTTGATCATTGAGGGGTGCAGGCTTCTAGATAAGTAGTTGTGTGTTCAATCCTCTACAAATTCGTGGAAGAGAAAGCCGACCTTGCAAGTTGGGATACGGGCTGTTTGAAAGTTACTATAACAGGCTGGGAAGACTGAGGTAGAAAGTAACCTTACATGTGTAAAGGTGAGGAGACGTATGAACCTCAGCCTCTACCACTTCAGTGGAGGAAGAAAACGTTTGCTGAGTCTGTCCAGATAACTGTGTGAGGCAAGAATTTTAGGTGAGAGACTCAAAGTTATGATAGGATCAGAATTATTAAGAGAATCAGAAAATGCTCCTGGTAAGGGTTAACTTTAGGTAATGTTCAACATGACGCGTCGCGTATCTTGCTTTACGAGCCGGGACATGGATTCCCCTTTTTGTTGTTGGTTCATATGTCAAGGTAAAAAATTCCCTGACACAGGACTGTCGTATTATGAACCGTTCTGTTGTATTGTCGTTATGGTGGTGAGCGTGGCGAAATGGTGGGCGAGGGTGAACGTAGAGTGCCGTTCGCCCCATGGTGTGCCATGGCACTAGCAGCTCTTGTTGGGACTGAGTTGTTTCCTCTTCACGATCCACCTATGCAAAGAAGCACTTATGAAGCACATACGTGGATAAATTCAGTTACTATAGTGAACCTCAGTGTGACATGCAGGTGGAGCACGCTAACGTTGATACACAATTTATCTGGATATCATAATCGCTTGCAGTGTAGATGCTGCCGAAGATTTCCAAGAAGTTTAGTTACATTCAACTTCTGACTCGCTATATATTTCACTGGAAATTACCAAACGTTGACTATTTATACCATTCCCTCTGGTACATTTAGAAGCCTGAGTAGATCTATCATTCACTCATTATAACATGACCAAAGATAAATATGTTTATGGAGCAACTTACAATGTGAACTGATCGACTGATATTGTAGTAGCCAGGATTACGTTATGCTACGAGTACTTCTGGCAGTTTGGCAGAAACACAGATGATCAAAGTGCAAAGCATGTGGTCAACCTTGAACATTATGTGTTTAAATGTCCTCTTATTAAGGAATATAGAGATAGTATAATAACCTGTGTGATATGTCATAGTATCTTATTAATGAAAGTATATGCATGTTAAGCAAATTTCCTAAATTTGCTTGCAACAGATAAATTAATTGTAGATATAAATCCAGATGTACTCCTGTTAACTCTTTTGGGGCCTAGTTCCTAGGCCTCTTGTGTATCCTAATGCTCTTGTGCTACCGTCCACAGGATGGATATAGGATACACAAACTAGCCTCTTCGCCAGATAGTTTGTGTACCGAACGTTGCTAGGAAAGCGCTGCTGACCTTGTGCTTGACTAGTGAATGTTTTGATGTAGTGAGAGGCAGGTCCTAGAAGTGAAGTTGTGGTCAGCATCATTCACACATTCCTCGCAAGACCTGACGCTGTATAGTTCTTACGGGTTTAGTGTTTCCCGATTAATATATTCCCACAAGGCTGTGCGACGGAGGACGAAAGTTCTACAACACGAACTCCGCCAAGCATGTGGACAAGCCCTGATATCTGTTGTATCCACGCAGTTTGCCGAGGGCAGAGAAGGTTATCTAGTACCTCTCCAACAGGACTCGGCTGCTGCATTAAAAAGTTTTTATCTACGATTTAAAGCCAAAGACAGTTTCTAATGAGAGGGAGGATCCACGGGAAGATGTCTGCGGGCGAGGGTGAAGAGCTGGACGGGCGAGGATGAAGAGCTAGAAGGGCGAGGATGGTGATGTAGTTCAACTGGGCTTCGTAGGTCGCTAAGGGAGACCTAATTTAACTAATTATATGGTCACACCTTGCCTTGGCAAACGTCTGTCAGCCACGCCTTTTCGGCTTAAGTCTGAGGTCTTTTGTTCTGGACGGCGTCAGATCTCTGCGTCAGGTCGTAACACGTGCACACCCCATTGTGGGGGGTACTTGGACCACCATATAAGCCCAAGGAACAGCTGAACAGGGAACTTCGAGCAGAGCTGCTGCTGTGTGCAGAGCTCTGAGCAGGAAGATTCGAGAGGAGCTGCTGCTGGGGTGTAGGGCTCGGGAGAAGGCTGCTGAAGTCTCTGGAGTAGACTGTTCTAGACATTGGGCAGAGTACTGGCTTGGAGCAGTACTCGTGCTGTGTAGGTCTTGGGACCTCTGGCTTAGTTCCTGCGGTGAACTGTCCTCTGAACTATATTGTAAGTTATATTCATTTTCGTCAAATTGATTGTATTCCCTGTCTCACTGCTTATATGTACCATCACCATTTACCTAAACTCCTGTTCCCAAATATATTATTGTACAAGGACTTAATAATAAACTGTGTTTGAGTGGAACAGTAATATTCACTGTCCCCATTATTTGCTCTTTTATTCATTATTTTATTTCAAGTATTGAGAGGGTGAGTAGTGTGGTGGGTAGTGTAATGAGAGGTGAAGGTGTAGTCACCAGTGACCTCACATTACCTACCACCTCCGCAAATCATCTACCACCTCGCCTGCCTATCCCCTGCCTACATAACCCCTTACTCCCATATTCCCCAATTATCGATACTTTCCATTACCCCCCCCTACATGACAGCTAAGTGGGCAAGGATGAAAAGCTAGGCAAGCAAGGGGAGAGTTAGGCGGGCGAGGGCGAAGAGTTAAGCGGGATAGGATAGAAACTGTGTTCGTACTTTCAGAGTGAGCATGACAGAATGACGGGGAGCAGGATAACGGGGTCATGTGTTCTACAAGGGCAGTAGGAAAACGGCTCTTATGTTTAACCCGAAATTGGTGCCAAGGTCAAAGATACTTACCAGTTTGCTGACTGTAAGAAATGTTTCTTCCAGTTACTGATATCGACAAAACGCTCAACACTGCCTGTAGAAGTGACTGAGCTCTGATCGCATTACTTTTTTTTTCAGCAGCATGAGTCAGTTAGCTTTGGCGAGGAACCTCAACATCGCCTGCGGAGGTGTTGCTACTCTCCTGGTTACACTCAAGTGTTTGACATTACCACAGACTTACGAGCCAAGTTGTCAGATCTCGCGTACAGCGACAATCTAGGGTGTTAAGTCATGACCTGGGAAAACTGCTCGCTGACTCATACCTAGTCTTGTTTCACATCATTCGTTTTCTTAGGCAAATACCATTTTCTGGAGGTTCGCTGCAATTAGTTTTGTTTAAAATAGGTTAAATAAGACTATAAAATAGGTACGCTTAATCAAATGTAAATAAATTGAAAACGTGACCACGCAGGCATTGCAATATCTGAGAAGTCGAAGCAAGGCTGAACTCTGCACACGCATCTCACGTAAGTTAGGTTAAGTAAGATTCGTCAGTGTTTCCTGGCGCGGGTCTTAGCCATATGATGACTCGTCACTGGAGATTTGGTCATTTGACCGAGGCCTTCCGCTGGCTTACCGGTCCACCCTTTTAAAAATTAAAGTTAAAATTGTAACCAGTCTTCATCTGGTGTAATGTGAAGATGTATTAGGTGAAGCA
>NC_091322.1:8818529-8828529 GCF_038502225.1 Cherax quadricarinatus | reverse complement strand
TCATGACTTTGCACTTGATGAGATTGAACTCCAGGACCCAATTGCTGGACCAGGTCTGCAGCCTGTCCAGATCCCTTTGTAGTTCTGCCTGGTCTTCGATCGAGTGAATTCTTCTCATCAACTTCACGTCATCTGCAAATAGGGACACCACAGAGTCTATTCCTTCCGTCATGTCGTTCACAAATACCAGAAACAGCACTGGTCCTAGGACTGACCCCTGTGGGACCCCGCTGGTCACAGGTGCCCACTCTGACACCTCGCCACGTACCATGACTCGCTGCTGTCTTCCTGACAAGTATTCCCTGATCCATTGTAGTGCCTTCCCTGTTATCCCTACTTGGTCCTCCAGTTTTTGCACCAATCTCTTGTGTAGTACTGTGTCAAACGCCTTCTTGCAGTCCAAGAATATGCAATCCACCCACCCCTCTCTCTCTTGTCTTACTGCTGTCACCATGTCATAAAGCTCCAGTAGGTTTGTGACACAGGATTTTCCATCCCTGAAACCATGTTGGCTGCTGTTGATGAGATCATTCCTTTCTAGGTGTTCCACCACTCTTCTCCTGATAATCTTCTCCATGATTTTGCATAATATACATGTCAGTGACACTGGTCTGTAGTTTAGTGCTTCACGTCTGTCTCCTTTTTTAAAGATTGGGACTACATTTGCTTTCTTCCATGCCTCAGGCAATCTCCCTGTTTCGATAGATGTATTGAATATTGTTGTTAGGGGTACACATAGCGCCTCTGCTCCCTCTCTCAGGACCCATGGGGAGATGTTGTCTGGCCCCATTGCCTTTGAGGTATCTAGCTCACTCAGAAGCCTCTTCACTTCTTCCTCGGTTGTGTGCACTGTGTCCAGCACTTGGTGGTGTACCCCACCTCTACGTCTTTCTGGAGTCCCTTCTGTCTCCTCTGTGAACACTTTGAATCTCTTGTTGAGTTCCTCACATACTTCACGGTCATTTCTTGTCTCTCCTCCTTCCTTCCTTAGCCTGATTACCTGGTCCTTGACTGTTGTTTTCCTCCTGATGTGGCTGTATAACAGTTTCGGGTCAGATTTGGCTTTCGCTGCTATGTCGTTTTCATATTGTCTTTGGGCCTCCCTTCTTATCTGTGCATATTCGTTTCTGGCTCTACGACTGCTCTCCTTATTCTCCTGGGTTCTTTGCCTTCTATATTTCTTCCATTCCCTAGCACACTTGGTTTTTGCCTCCCTGCACCTTTGGGTGAATCATTGGCTCATCCTGGCATTTTCATTATTCCTGTTACACTTGGGTACAAACCTCTCCTCAGCCTCCTTGCACATTGTTGCTACATATCCCATCATCTCATTAACTGGCTTTCCTGCCAGTTCTCTGTCCCACTGAACCCCATTCAGGAAGTTCCTCATTCCCGTGTAGTCCCCTTTCTTGTAGTTTGTAGTGTGTGTGTGTGTGTGTGTGTGTGTGTGTGTGTGTGTGTGTGTGTGTGTGTGTGTGTGTAGTTACCATTTGGTCCTAGGCACATGTCGATTAGACACTAGGCCTGTTGTATATGTGTGTGCATGTGTGTGTGTGTGTGTGTGTGTGTGTGTGTGTGTGTGTGTGTGTGTGTGTGTGTGTGTGTGTGTGTGGTGTGTGTGTGTGTGTGTGCTCGCGTGTGTGTGTGTGTTGTGTGTGTGTGTGTTGTGTGTGTGTGTGTTGTGTGTGTGTGTGTGTGTGTGTGTGTGTGTGTGTGTGTGTGTGTGTGTGTGTGTGTGTGTGTGTGTGTGTGTGTGTGTGTGTGTGTGTGTGTGTGTGTGTTTTTCGAAAGTCACTGTATGTGGCAGGATGTGATAAAACAA
Source organism: Cherax quadricarinatus (assembly GCF_038502225.1). Taxonomy (NCBI): domain Eukaryota; kingdom Metazoa; phylum Arthropoda; class Malacostraca; order Decapoda; family Parastacidae; genus Cherax; species Cherax quadricarinatus. The sequence goes on along the minus strand of NC_091322.1, from coordinate 8,826,707 downwards.
CTTATCACTAGCCTGGTGTCCCGAGGTATGGAGAGTGACCGTCTGGCTTGGGCTAGGCGCCCATACATATCTGGGATCTGGCTGAGTGGAGAAAGTACTGTGCACCTTGATACACTGTGCAGGTCCGAATCCTGCTGTGGACTGAGATATAATGTTTGTTCAAGAGGCTCGAACCGGGGTCCTGAGATTGACAGATCCAGCGCACTACCGCTTCGACTACAGGACTTGCTTATTCATTAACAGTAGTTTATTACAACTTAATCTGACTTTACACACACACACACACATATATATAATATATAATATAATATATATATATATATATATATAATATATATATATATATATATATATATATATATATATATATATATATATATATATATATATATATATATATATATATATATATATATAAAATGATGCCTTAATGCTGGTGCAAGGCTCTTGATCCATGGAAGTGAAGCAACCTTCAGATTCCTCGGAACAGACCTGCTTCCCATTCCCCAGGTACTGTATGACCCTGATGGGACTGACACTTCCCGGTAACAAGAAAAACAATAACAACAACATTTCACTATTAATGAACTTCAGCGACTTATTAAAGAGTTGCAGCTTAAGCTTCACTAAGCTCCTCTTTTGTAAGCTTAAAGTTCCCATGAAAACTTGCCGGCCCACTTGTCCTTCCCTTCCACTTCCCCTCGCCTCCCCTCCTCTCCTCTTCCCTCCTCTCGTCTCGTGTGTGTGTGTACTCACCTAGTTGTACTCACCTAGTTGAGGTTGCGGGGGTCGAGTTCGAGCTCCTGGCCCCGCCTCTTCACTGGTCGCTACTAGGTCACTCTCCCTGAACCATGAGCTTTGCTTTATCGTACCTCTGCTTAAAGCTATGTATGGATCCTGACTCCACTACATCGCTTCCCAAACTATTCCACTTCCTGACTACTCTGTGGCTGAAGAAATACTTCCTAACATCCCTTTGATTCATCTGTGTCTTCAACTTCCAACTGTGTCCCCTTGTTACTGTGTCCAGTCTCTGGAACATCCTGTCTTTGTCCACCTTGTCAATTCCTCTCAGTATTTTGTAAGTCGTTATCATGTCCCCCCTATCTCTCCTGTCCCCCAGTGTCGTCAGGTTGATTTCCCTTAACCTCTCCTCATAGGACATACCTCTTAGCTCTGGGACTAGTCTTGTTGCAAACCTTTGCACTTTCTCTAGTTTCTTTACATGCTTGGCTAGGTGTGGGTTCCAAACTGGTGCCGCATACTCCAATATGGGCCTAACGTACACGGTGTACAGGGTCCTGAATGATTCCTTATTAAGATGTCGGAATGCTGTTCTGAGGTTTGCTAGGCGCCCATATGCTGCAGCAGTTATTTGGTTGATGTGCGCTTCAGGAGATGTGCCTGGTGTTATACTCACCCCAAGATCTTTTTCCTTGAGTGAGGTTTGTAGTCTCTGACCCCCTAGACTGTACTCCGTCTGCGGCCTTCTTTGCCCTTCCCCAATCTTCATGACTTTGCACTTGGTGGGATTGAACTCCAGGACCCAATTGCTGGACCAGGTCTGCAGCCTGTCCAGATCCCTTTGTAGTTCTGCCTGGTCTTCGATCGAGTGAATTCTTCTCATCAACTTCACGTCATCTGCAAACAGGGACACCTCAGAGTCTATTCCTTCCGTCATGTCGTTCACAAATACCAGAAACAGCACTGGTCCTAGGACTGAACCCTGCGGGACCCCGCTGGTCACAGGTGCCCACTCTGACACCTCGCCACGTACCATGACTCGCTGCTGTCTTCCTGACAAGTATTCCCTGATCCACTGTAGTGCCTTCCCTGTTATCCCTGCTTGGTCCTCCAGTTTTTGCACCAATCTCTTGTGTGGAACTGTGTCAAACGCCTTCTTGCAGTCCAAGAATATGCAATCCACCCACCCCTCTCTCTCTTGTCTTCTGCTGTCACCATGTCATAGAACTCCAGTAGGTTTGTGACACAGGATTTCCCGTCCCTGAAACCATGTTGGCTGCTGTTGATGAGATCGTTCCTTTCTAGGTGTTCCACCACTCTTCTCCTGATAATCTTCTCCATGATTTTGCATACTATACATGTCAGTGACACTGGTCTGTAGTTTAATGCTTCATGTCTGTCTCCTTTTTTAAAGATTGGGACTACATTTGCTGTCTTCCATGCCTCAGGCAATCTCCCTGTTTCGATACATGTATTGAATATTGTTGTTAGGGGTACACATAGCGCCTCTGCTCCCTCTCTCAATACCCATGGGGAGATGTTATCTGGCCCCATTGCCTTTGAGGTATCTAGCTCACTCAGAAGCCTCTTCACTTCTTCCTCGGTTGTGTGCACTGTGTCCAGCACTTGGTGGTGTGCCCCACCTCTCCGTCTTTCTGGAGTCCCTTCTGTCTCCTCTGTGAACACTTCTTTGAATCTCTTGTTGAGTTCCTCACATACTTCACGGTCATTTCTTGTTGTCTCTCCTCCTTCCTTCCTTAGCCTGATTACCTGGTCCTTGACTGTTGTTTTCCTCCTGATGTGGCTGTACAACAGTTTCGGGTCAGATTTGGCTTTCGCTGCTATGTCATTTTCATATTGTCTTTGGGCCTCCCTTCTTATCTGTGCATATTCGTTTCTGGCTCTACGACTGTTCTCCTTGTGCATGCATGTGTGTGTGTGTGTGTGTGTGTGTGTGTGTGTGTGTGTGTGTGTGTGTGTGTGTGTGTGTGTGTGTGTGTGTGTGTGTGTGTGTGTGTGTGTCCCAACAATTAATATTTGCACCAATAACTCATAGGTATGACCGGGTGTGGAAGTGTGAATTTCTCATTACTCTATAATTTGTTCATGATTGTAGCCATGTATAAATGTAAGTAAGTAAATTTTCTTACATGATTCATTACCTTTGTAGCTTGTGAGTTCATTACCTTTGTAGCTTGTGAGTTCATTACCTTTGTAGCTTGTGAGTTCATTACCTTTGTAGCTTGTGAGTTCATTACCTTTGTACCTAGTTCAGCTATCAAAACTTTGGGGGCTCAGTCCCTGGACCCATTATGTACCTCTGTAATCTTTTGACTACCGCAAGATCACTTCTTCCAAAATTGGCAGAGATTAGGATTCTAACTAACATAACTATGTGTGTGTGTGTGTGTGTGTGTGTGTGTGTGTGTGTGTGTGTGTGTGTGTGTGTCGAATAGGTAAAATTGGTCAATTAGCAAGAACTCATTTAAAATTAAATCTTTTCTGAAATTTTCTCTTATACGTTTAAAGATATACATTTTTTTTATTTATGTTAATGTAAAAATTAATAATTTTTTACCAAAAAAAAAAATAGAAAACTTACCTAACCTTATTACAACAAGCGCAATTTAATTTAGCTTAATCCAACTAAATATATTTTAGATTAGTTTACATTAATTTAATAAACAAACAATAAAATATATTTTTCAGTTAGGTTCAGAATTATTTTTGCGAAATTATTGCATATGCAAATTTTCGCTTGTCTTATTCGGCAAGAAAAGCGTTGGTAAAGCCAAAACCGCATACATATATATATATATATATATATATATATATATATATATATATATATATATATATATATATATATATATATTACACATACACACCTACCTTTGGTGCTAAGTAAAAAATGTGACGAGACACAGGGAAGAAATTTCCTGTGATTCACCGAGAAATGAAAAGTAGAAATGACGGTGCAGTACTACGGAAAATCAACATAAGGCAAAGTAAAGCATAAACCAGAAAAGTGAGCGGAAGCCAGAAACCAATACGCAAAGGTGAGGCAAAAAGTTGCGACAAAAACAAATATTAAGTACATACACACATATATATGTATATATATGTGTGTATGTGTTTTTCTGCACATATATTCTGTTTATCAATAAATGTTCACATAGAATATAAAATATATAGGGGGTGGTAGGAGAAGAAAATATTCAAACAGCTCCGGGGAGAACCTTGAGTTTTCCATGAGGTACGTTTATTTTCTTCTCTGAGGATGAGGGTCATATCTATATATATTTGTATGGGACTGATGAAATCACTGTGCGGCGAAACGTTCCTTCAGTAAAGATACCCAAGTGTTGCGTATGTGTCTAAGTCTAAATTTAAGTAAAGTTAAAGTCTGTAGTTAATTAAAATTCTCACTAGTGTGTTGTAAAGTATGAAGGTATATCATTGGCTTACTCCATTCATTTCCAAACACTTCTCCCTCATTACTGCTCTATACTGAGGGTAAGAAAATGTACCACGGGAATACCTCATTCATCCCAATACACTTCTCCCTCATTATTTACTATAGTGAAGGTAAGAAATGTTCGTCTTTCACGGTGGTATTATAGCATCAACATCTGTTTCCCAACCGCACCTGCCAGCACCTGCAGATAGTGTATGGAAAGCATGACTTGTTATGCTGAAGTTACTCCAACACTTAAACTAGCGAGACATAACTATCTGAATTACCATGAAGGTAAATTACCTCGTTTGATCACTACGTTGGTCCGTCTTTCTCTCTCTCTTGTTTATGTGGTGAAAGAAAATGTGTGTAGCCTTAATCATTATATTAGCCTCCTTAATAAACAACACCTGTGTCCATTTGTAACGTGTATGAGTGTACTCGCCTAACTGTACGCACTTAATTGTGGTTGCAGGGGTCGAGACTCAGCACTAGTCCCGCGCCTCTGCTGGCCCGCTACTGGTTGCGTGAGCCCTATGTTTGGATTCTGCCTCTACTACTACGCTGTCTAGGTCATTCTACTTCTTGACCAATTTAAGGCTAAAAAAATATTATCTAACATTCCTGTGACTCATCTGTGTTTATAACTTCCAGCTGTTACCGCGTGTATCAGACACCCGGCGTGTTGACACCGGCGTGTTGACACCGGCGTGTATCAGACACCCGGCGTGTTGACACCGGCGTGTTGACACCGGCGTGTATCAGACACCCGGCGTGTATCAGACACCCGGCATGTATCAGACACCCGGCGTGTATCAGACACCCGGCGTGTTGACACCGGCGTGTTGACACCGGCGTGTATCAGACACCCGGCGTGTATCAGACACCCGGCGTGTATCAGACACCCGGCGTGTATCAGACACCCGGCGTGTTGACACCGGCGTGTTGACACCGGCGTGTATCAGACACCCGGCGTGTATCAGACACCCGGCGTGTATCAGACACCCGGCGTGTATCAGACACCCGGCGTGTTGACACCGGCGTGTTGACACCGGCGTGTATCAGACACCCGGCGTGTATCAGACACCCGGCGTGTATCAGACACCCGGCGTGTATCAGACACCCGGCGTGTTGACACCGGCGTGTTGACACCGGCGTGTATCAGACACCCGGCGTGTTGACACCGGCGTGTTGACACCGGCGTGTTGACACCGGCGTGTATCAGACACCCGGCGTGTTGACACCGGCGTGTTGACACCGGCGTGTTGACACTGGCGTGTATCAGACACCCGGCGTGTATCAGACACCCGGCGTGTTGACACCGGCGTGTTCCACGGAACAGGCCGGAGTCATCATTATCTTTCCTCTTATAAACTTTCCCTAAATCTACCGCTTGCTGCTCTTGCAACATTGCATAGCCCCTGATTTTGGCTTAAATAGCAACGCCACCTTGAAAAGCATAAATTAATCAACGAATCTCAGCATGGTTTTACAAAGGGGCGTTCCTGCCTTACGAATTTATTAATTTTTTTCACTAAGGTATTTGAGGAGGTAGATCATGGTAATGAATATGATATTGTGTATATGGACTTCAGTAAGGCTTTTGACAGGGTCCCACATCAGAGACTATTGAGGAAAATTAAGGCACATGGAATAGGAGGAGAAATTTTTTCCTGGATAGAGGCATGGTTGACAAATAGGCAGCAGAGAGTTTGCATAAATGAGGAGAAATCAGAGTGGGGAAGCGTCACGAGCGGTGTTCCACAGGGATCAGTGTTGGGCCCCCTGCTGTTCACAATATACATAAACGACATAGATGAGGGCATAAAGAGCGACATCAGCAAGTTTGCCGATGACACCAAAATAGGCCGTCGAATTCATTCTGACGAGGACATTAGAGCACTCCAGGAAGATTTGAATAGACTGATGCAGTGGTCGTAGAGGTGGCAGATGCAGTTTAATATAGACAAATGCAAAGTTCTAAATGTTGGACAGGACAATAACCGTGCCACATATAAACTAAATAATGTAGATCTTAATATTACGGATTGCGAAAAAGATTTAGGAGTTCTGGTTAGCAGTAATCTGAAACCAAGACAACAGTGCATAAGTGTTCGCAATAAAGCTAATAGAATCCTTGGCTTCATATCAAGAAGCATAAATAATAGGAGTCCTCAGGTTGTTCTTCAACTCTATACATCCTTGGTTAGGCCTCATTTAGATTATGCTGCACAGTTTTGGTCACCGTATTACAGAATGGATATAAATGCTCTGGAAAATGTACAAAGGAGGATGACAAAGTTGATCCCATGTATCAGAAACCTTCCCTATGAGGATAGATTAAGGGCCCTGAATCTGCACTCTCTAGAAAGACGTAGAATTAGGGGGGATATGATTGAGGTGTATAAATGGAAGACAGGAATAAATAAAGGGGATGTAAATAGTGTGCTGAAAATATCTAGCCTAGACAGGACTCGCAGCAATGGTTTTAAGTTAGAAAAATTCAGATTCAGGAAGGATATAGGAAAGTACTGGTTTGGTAAAAGATTTTATGGACTTAAGGCTCAGGGAGATTGACACCAGTGCGTCCATCTATCATCATTCTATCATGCAGGAGGAGCCACATGTCTATGGTGCATCCAACAAAATAAGCAGACTCTTGGATGTCACTACCGCCCGGCTCCGGCTGGGTTACAAGTATCTTTGGCAGGTTAAATCACCACCACCAGATGTAGACCAAACGAAATGTAAACTTTGCCAGATGGATTGTCACACCCTGCGTCATTATGTACTGGAGTGCGATAAAATTAATGAATTTAGAAACAACTCACTCAGAAGTGTTCAAGAAATGGCTAAGTATTTTATCCACAGTGGTATATTACAGACCATTCTGGAGAAATACCCTGACTTTGCTAGCTGTAAATAAAGCATTACCACATATGTGCATGTGTGTGTGTGTGTGTGTGTGTGTGTGTGTGTGTGTGTGTGTGTGTGTGTGTGTGTGTGTGTGTGTGTGTGTGTTTGTATGTGTATGAGTGTGTGTGTGTGTGTGTGTGTGTGTGTGTGTGTGTGTGTGTGTGTGTGTGTGTGTGTGTGTGTGTGTGTGTGTGTTTATGTGTGTGTGTGTGTGTTTATGTGTGTGTGTGTATGAATTTGTATGTGTGTGTGTGTGTGTGTGTGTGTGTGTGTGAGAGAGAGACTCAGCAATCAACATTTGCACCAATAACTCACTACAGTTGTGACCGGGTGTGGAAGTGTGAATTGCTCATTACTCTAAAATTTGTTCATGATTGCAGCCATGTATACACGTAAGTAACCATTCTTACAGTATTCATTACCTTTGTAACTTGTGAGTTCATTACCTTTGTAACTTGTGAGTTCATTACCTTGTACCTAGTTCAGCCATCAAAACTTTGGAGCCCGGTCCCTGGACCCATTGTGTACCTCTGTAATCTGTAAATACCTTTGTAACTTGTCATGATTGTGACTAGACCTACCTGGAGTTCATTACCTTTGTAAATTGTGAATTCATTACCTCTGTAACTTGCTCAGCTATCAAAACTTTGAGGCCCAGTCCCTGGACCCATTATGTACCTCTGTAATCTTTTGACTACCGCCCACAGGATGGGTATGGGGTGCATAATAAACATATTAAACTAACTAACTTGGTAAAAGAGTTGTGGATGAGTGGAACAAACTCCCAAGTACGGTCCTAGAGGCCAGAACGTTGTGTAGCTTTAAAAATAGGTTGGATAAATACATGAGTGGATGTGGGTGGGTGTGAGTTGGACCTGATTAGCTTGTGCTACCAGGACGGTTGCCGTGTTCCTCCCTTAAGTCAAGGTGACCTGACCTGACTAGGTTGGGTGCATTGGCTTAAGCCGGTAGGAGACTTGGACCTGCCTCGCATGGGCCAGGAGGCCTGCTGCAGTGTTCCTTCGTTCTTATGTTCTTATGAATAAGGCAAGCGAAAATTT
>NC_091322.1:8727882-8818429 GCF_038502225.1 Cherax quadricarinatus | reverse complement strand
GATGCTGCACTGGTGTGTGAGGGATTCTGGCTGGTGTGCCAGGACAGGAGAATCTACTATGAAGGAGCTGCCATCCTCGGAGATGTGGAAGGACGTGAGCCGCGGAGATGGACTCCAGCTGCTGGGATCAGCCTGCTATCAAGGACGGTATGGAGGTGTATCCTGCCTTGCTGGTCGACCTGTACGACCGGTATGCGGGGATGCCCTGCCAGCCATGAGAGACAATTGAGAGTGTGAGATGTCCCCAGCCTACTTTGACTTGCCAGAAGTGTTAGTGTTATCTGTGTGAAATAAGGTGACCTTGAATACGGTCCAGTGATTATGGCCGCCTTGTTTTATGAGGCCAGTGAATCCTAGTAGTGGCATAGGATAATGGAAGGTCTTAGCTGCGATGCCTGCCCTGTCTCGATTTTCAGATGTTGTAGTGTGCATGTGAAGTGTGCCGAAAATGCGACCTTGGTGGTCGTGAAGTGGTCCAGTTGTAGTTACTTGAAAGAATGCAACCCGTTGGAGCAGTTTTCCACGCCAAAGAAGCCTAGAGAGGTTTGGCCCAATGGATAACGTGCGAGGGTGACTAGCATTGGCTAGTGCATTTCTAGTAGAAGTAGGGAAGGCACTGGAGCCCGATATTTAGTTTTAAGGAGAAATGACGGGTAAGGAGGCTTTGCACCAGAGAGCGACTATTATGCTGGCCAACTGTCAGGTGTACTGATTATGCTGCCTTGTGGTAGATGAGAAGGTTGAGGGAAATATATGTAGTTGAATAATTGTATTATGTATAATTTTGTCTTTGTATTGTAATAGATTTAAGGGATTAGGATTAAAATAGTCTAATAACTAGGACAAATTGTCCTAGTTCTCAGATATTTTAAATTGGGGAAGAAAGGGGGATGTGATGTAGTCCAGCTGGGCTTGTGAGGTCTCTGGGGAGACCTAATTTAACCAATTATATGGTCACACCTTGCCTTGGCAAACGTCTGTAGCCACGCCCACGTCTGAGGTCTTTTGTTCTTGATGCCTCAGACCTAGGCGTCAGGTCGTACACGTGGTTGTGGAGGGTGCTTGGACCACCATAAAAGCCCAAGGAAGAGCTGAGTAGGGAGATTCGAGCGGAGCTGCTGCTGGGGTGCAGAGCTCCTGAGCAGAGACTTCGAGCGGAGCTGCTGCTGGGGTGCAGGGCTCGGGAGAAGGCTGCTGAAGTCTCTGGAGGAGACTGTTGGAGGCATTGGGCAGAGTACTGGCTTGGCGCAGTACTCATGCTGTATAGGTCTTGGGACCTGTGGCTTAGTTCCTGTGATGAACTGCCCTCTGAACTATATTGTAAGTTACATTCATTTTGGTCAAGTTGATTGTGTTCCCTGTCTCACTGCTTATGTGTACCACCCCATTTATCTAAACCACAATAATGTTCTGTTCCCAAAAGTCTCACCCAAACACTGATATTCTCCACCATTTATCTCAAACCAACAACCAACTCCACCAAATATAATAATACAACCAAGCAATTATTCAGACCCACTGTCAAGAAAAGGTCAGTTAAGGTCACTAGGATTATAATATTATAATAACACACAAAATCAAATGGTAGCAAATGGTAGCATAAGTATAACCGAGCAGTCAAAAATAAGGCACATGAGACTGGTTCCTACTATAGAAATAATAAGAACCATCCTACCGCTGCCACCATGTCATGTAAGGGGGTAATGATTGAATAGGATATAAGTGGGGGATATGGGAGTAAGGGATTATGTAGGCAGGGAAGAGGCAGGCGCGGTGTTAGGAGTGAGATGATTAGCGGAGGTAGGTAGGTAATGACAGGTCAGTGGTGACCACCACGACACTCTCATTAACTCTACACTACTCACTAACATATGCCTCGCCCACTCTTCACTCATATAAACATAATAAAATATGAGAAATAGGAATAGCTAATAACGGGGACAGTGAATATTACTATTCTACTCAAACACAGTTTATTATTAAGTCCTTGTACAATAATATATTTGGGAACAGGAGTACTTTGGGGTTTAGATAAATGGGGTGGTACACATAAGCAGTGAGACAGGGAATACAATTAGCTTGGCGAAACAGAATATAACTTACAATATAGCACAGAGGACAGTTCACTACAGGAACTAAGCCACAGGTCCCAAGACCTATACAGCACGAGTAATGTGCCAAGCCAGTACTCTGCCCCATGCCTCCAACAGTCTCCTCCAGAGACTACAGCAGCCTTCTCCCGAGCCCTGCACCCCAGCAGCAGCTCCGCTCGAAGTCTCTGCTCAGGAGCTCTGCACCCCAGCAGCAGCTCCGCTCGAATCTCCCTACTCAGCTCTTCCTTGGGCTTTTATGGTGGTCCAAGCACCCTCCACAACCACGTGTACGACCTGACGCCTAGGTCTGAGGAGTCAAGAACAAAAGACCTCAGACGTGGGCGTGGCTACAGACGTTTGCCAAGGCAAGGTGTGACCATATAATTGGTTAAATTAGGTCTCCCCAGAGACCTCACAAGCCCAGCTGGACTACATCACAAAAGGATTGACATAGAGTACGACATAATATAGAATATTTAATAAAAACAGCGTAGAATTAGTTCAAAACATCCACTGAAACACTTGTTTTAGTAAGATTAAAACCCAAGTGAAGAGGTATTATCTTATCTGAAAGGGACCAAGAGTCTAATATCCACTAGCACTTTATGTATGAAGCTGCTCACAAGGTAAGATTTGTTAGGAAACAGGACAAGTGTTTCCTGACACAGGTCTTAGTCATATGATGACCCACAGCTGGAACCTTTGGTCATCTGATCGAGGCCTTCTGCTGGCATACTACCCCTTAAAAAATTATAGTTATGATTCTTCTGTTACTCTGCTCACAAGTTGCATTATCAAGTTATTAGCGTTGAAGTGTTAAAGCTACTCAGATGAGACGCTCAAAAATTACCGTATAAAAACAATCATCCAATTGTCCCAATTTCCTCCATCAAAAGATAAGATAAGATAAGATAAGATAAGATTTCGTTCGGATTTTTAACCCCGGAGGGTTAGCCACCCAGGATAACCCAAGAAAGTCAGTGCGTCATCGAGGACTGTCTAACTTATTTCCATTGGGGTCCTTAATCTTGTCCCCCAGGATGCGACCCACACCAGTCGACTAACACACAGGTACCTATTTGCTGCTAGGTGAACAGGACAACAGGTGTAAGGAAACGTGTCGAAATGTTTCCACCCGCCGGGAATCGTTTCGACAAACCAAAATATTTCCAATCTTTTTTGTAAGACTGACCAGCGTTTAAAGTTTAGGAATTAAGCTAAATTTAGGCTTTGATTACAATGCATTATTTTTTTTTTTCAAAATGATGTTGAGGAGACACAGATCATAAAATACATTATTGCGTTATCGTAGGTTAAAAGTACATAAATTAAAGCATTCGTTTATATCTGATCAAAAGAGACATTCCTCATTCATTTCATGGAAACTAGTTTCTTTAATAATTTGGACACATTAAAAGTTATCTAACTTAGAGTCACGGGGAAGCTTAACCTTGTATATATATGTTAAGAATTAATCTAAGTCTGCTCGAAATGCCTAGCCATGCTAGGCGTCCTAGTGGTCCCCTCTGTAATTAGTATTTTATAACATGTAAACCACACAATACCCAAAACCTGTAAACCCCACATTGTAACCCTTATAGAGAATAAACTTGAATTGAAAAGTACTAAGAGTTCGAAGTCGACCAGAGGACAGTCTCCAGTTATTGCTGACAGTTAAGCAATCTCGACCTTATTAACTAGGTTACAAGAAACATCTTCACCTACACAGCCTAAACCCGAAAACCTTTCATCCATTTTATATGATGCAGCAATAATTAAAAACTGACAATATTCAGAATTTTTTTTTTTTTAGTGAGAGGGAAGCGTTAAACCAGTTGGTCATATAGCACCTAGCTATATGACCATGGAATTCCCTAATTATTTAATACAAAAATAACATTCCATTACTTAATTAGCACTGGTGAAATATCTGCATAAATCACTATGTCAACCTGATTCTAAGAAGACACTAATGATGAATATTTGAAGCTGATCAGATGAGGCTTTCCAGAGTTATGACTTGGAAACCCAAATTAGCAATGATCAAAATTAAAGTAGAAAGCACCTGTATATGCCATTTTTCCAGGAATCTTTCCTTTATTATATTTAAGCAGGGATGAAAATCTGAAGATGATCTAAGAAGCCGTTCTTTAGGAAGAAACGAAAGTACTTAAAACTCCAAAGTTGGAATTGGAGGTTCTAAAAGGTTCATACTGGAGGTTAAAAAATTTGCATATCGGAGGCTCAAAAAATTGATACTGGAGGCTCTACAATATTGATCCAAGAGGCTGAAAAATTTAATGTTGGAGGCTCAAAAAAGTTGGCCCAGGAGGTTCAAAAAGTTGGGGTTTCAAGTTCAAAAATGTTGGGCCTGGAGGCTCAAGAAAGTGGTGGTGGTGGTGCACCAGTATTGTGATAGATGGAGAGCTAGTGGTGGTGCACCAGTATTATGATGGATGGAGAGCTGGTGGTGGTGCACCAGTATTGTGATAGATGGAGAGCTGGTGGTGGTGCACCAGTATTATGATAGATGGAGAGCTGGTGATGGTGTACAAGTATTGTGATAGATGGAGAGCTGGTGGTGGTGCACCAGTATTGTGATAGATGGAGAGTTAGTGGTGGTGTACCAGTATTGTGATAGATGGAGAGCTGGTGGTGGTGCACCAGCATTGTGATAGATGGAGAGCTAGTGGTGATGTACCAGCATTGTGATAGATGGAGAGCTGGTGGTGGTGCACCAGTTCCCGGATACAGAGGTTACAACACAGCTGCTGTCACTTTTTGTTGGGTTTTAAACAGGTGTACAAGATCAACTAGTCTTGTGGTGGTACCTCAACAGCACCTGTACTCTCTTTCTCTCTCTCTCTCTCTCTCTCTCTCTCTCTCTCTCTCTCTCTCTCTCTCTCTCTCTCTCTCTCTCTCTCTCTCTCTCTCTCTCTCTCTCTCTCTCTCTCTCTCTCTCTCTCTCTGCCAGAATTGGTAGACAGAGTGGGCACTGGGAAGCCAGAGTGGGTGTGGGTGGAGGGTGTTGGTGTGGGTAGAGGGGTTGGGTGTGGGTAGAAAGCGTGGGTGAAGAGGGCGCGCGCGCGCGCGTGTGTGTGTGTGTGTGTGTGTGTATGGTGGTGGGTGCTGGTGAAGGGAGTTGACGAAGGGTCTGGGTGTAGGTGGAGGGCCTGTGTGTGGATGGAGGGCCTGGGTGTGGATGGAGGGCCTGGGTGTGGGTGGAGGGCCTGGGTGTGGGTGGAGGGCCTGGGTGTGTACAGATGAAGGGTGTGGGCGAAGAATGTGAAGAATGAGAAAGAGGAAAAAGTTATAGTGAGTGGCATGAACGATGGGGAGGAGAGTGGAAGAGAAAGGGGGACAGAGGGAGGGAATGAATGAAGGGTGAGGAGGAAGGGAGAGGGAGAGGGAGAGAGAGAGAGAGAGGAAAGAAGAGAAAGAGGGAGAGAGGGAGGGAAGATGCGAGCACTGTTAATAGTAAAAGCATCATTATGTAACCATGTTCTTGAGGAGAGAGTGTGCCTGGGTGAAAGATTGTAGATTATGTTACACTGGCAAGCCTCAAGGAGTCTCTTCTAGCAGATCTTGCTCAGGTGATGTCACGGGATCAGGATATGGGACTCATCCTTAATCCACCCAAATGTAAATTCATCTCAGCCAACCGGCAAGTGATCGATGCAATAAGATCTATACTACCAGGTGCGTCAACCATTGTCCCCACTAATACCGTTTTGCTTGGTACACCTATCAGAACTGATGCCACTAAAGCAATTCGCGAAAACAAATTGTAAAATCTGAGGAAGATGAAGCGAAGAATAGGCAATCTAGACGCATAGAATGTCTTGTTCCTTCTCACGAAGTGCTTCAGTCTGTCCAGGCTAACATATTTCCTAAGAAATATGCTAACTCTACTGCATGAATACGACAATCTCCTGAAGATGACATTCACAAAAGTTCTCAGTCTATACTGCAAGTCAGACTGGGAGGTACTGGTGTCTGTAAGGCATCACAGATCCCACTTCCTGCTTTCTTGTCTTCATGCGAAACAGCCAGTGAATTTGTAGCAGCGATTATTCCTGAACATCTTAGGGATAATGTTGGGATCGCGATCAAAAGATCATTGGGACCAGGTTCTGGGATAATTTAACAGGCCCCAACAATTACATTCACACTGTGAGGGTCCAGTAGTGGAGAATTTAGCCTCAACAATGTTTGAGAATGTGTTGGGGAAGGACAGAGGTCGCTTCCTGGCAGTGAGAGCTCCTCTTGCAGGGGATTTTCTGCTGGCAGTCCCCAGTGCCTCCTACGGTACACGCCTCTACCTGCCTCATTTGTTGTAAAGTGTTCAGGTTGTGCCAGTATTGGATCTCTAATTTTTTCAATGTGTGTTGAGTTTAAATATATTTACTGTAGTACTGTATTGTAATACTGTAGGTTAATATTATCTGCATTGGTGTTGCCTTTCACCTTACCACCCCTATCCTCGCCTAACACAGGTGTATCTGGTGCTGTGAATCAATAGACAGATTCTGGTATCATGATCTTGTATGCCGTAGATCCGAAGGAAAAATTTGCAAGGCATGAAGAAATTAATAACATCTTACAACAGCCGGATGCCCAGCAATAAGGAAGCCACCCCAACTATGTAGATCAGATGGCAACCAAGAGTGTCAGGCTGGAATTACCCTGTAAGCCTATGCAGACGGCATACAGATGGTGTGGGACTACACATATGCAGCTACATTGGTTGACATCTATCTCCAATACAGCAGGGAGGAAGATGGAGGGGCAGGTGCCAACTTCAGGGAGTCCCAAAAGTCCAGACTAAAAAATATGGTAAACTTGCCCATCATTATATGTTTGTACGCATAGGCTCAGAAACCCTCAGCCCATAAAGAAAGAGCGCATCCAAGTTCCTTAAGAGGCACGTAAGTCCCCCCATCTTCTAATAACGTGTTCATTTTTTCCCTATAATCTACCTTGTCCATAATTACTATCATATTCACTTTGTCTGTTCCGTAAAGTAAAGTCTAGGATCTTTCCTTAATTCATGGCGTTACTTAACAAATCTTTGAGGACAATTTTGTTGTAGACTCAGAAGAAGTGTCCCTGTTTGCAGATGATGTGAAGCTGATGAGAAGAATTCAATCGGACGAGGACCAGGCAAAACTACAAAGGGATCTTGACAGGCTGCAGACCTGGTCCAGCACCTGGTTCCTGGAGTTCAAACCCACCAAGTGCAAAGTCATGAAGATTGGGGAAGGGCAAAGAAGGCCACAGACGGAGTACAGTCTAGGGGGCCAGAGCCTACAAACCTCACTCAAGGAAAGGGATCTTGGGGTGAGTATAGCACTGGGCACATCTCCTGAGGTGCACATCAACCAGATAACTGCCGCAGCATACCGGCGCCTAGCAAACCTAAGAACAGCATTCCGACATCTTAATAAGGAATCGTTCAGGACCCTGTACACTGTGTACGGTAGGCTTATATTGGAGTATGCAGCACCAGTTTGGAACCCACACCTAGGCAAGCACGTAAGGAAACTAGAGAAAGTGCAAAGGTTTGCAACAAGACTAGTCTTGGAGCTAAGAGGCATGTCCGACGAGGAGAGGTTAAGGGAAATCGACCTGACTACACTGGAGGACAGGAGAGGTAGGGGGGATATGATAACGACATATAAAATACTGAGAGGAATCGACAAGGTGGACAGAGACAGGATGTTCCAGAGATGGGACACAGCAACAAGAGGTCACAGTTGGAAGTTGATGACTCAAATGAATCACAGGGATGTTAGGAAGTTTTTCTTCAGTCACAGAGTTGTCAGGAAGTGGAATAGTTTGGGAAGTGATGTAGTGGAGGCAGGATCCATACATAGCTTTAAGAAGAGGTATAATAAAGCTCATGGAGCAGGAAGAGTGATCTAGTAGCGACTAGTGAAGAGGCGTGGTTAGGAGCTGTGACTCGACCCCTTCAACCACAACTAGGTGAGTACACACACACACTATCAAGGAGAAACGTGCAGTAAGCATCACCACCCTGAGGCAACCTTCTCCCTCACCTCCCCAATGTAAGAAACACAACAGTTCAATGTAATTTAATTCTTTTACGTATGTCTATAGGAAAAGTTTGACGTAAGGTATTAGCTTTGTCATTATTCTCTCCGTTTTTATACAGACATTGATATGTATGAGAGTATGAATGTCGTACTCAAGACTACTTGTCGCTTGTTGAGAGCTTTTACGAACCCCAATGTACATACCAGGACATAAAAGCGAGTATATTATCAAGAAAGTGAGGTGAAACAGGTGACACAAGGTTAGGTTACGTTAGGTTAAATATTCGTCAGAAACATTATCTTGACATGAATCTTCATCGGTTGAACACTCGTCTGAACCGACAAAAGGCGAGATCATATGTTCACATGTACTGAGTGATATTAGTGTTGTGAGGTTTTAAGGTGATTTTTGTTAATATCTCAGAGATGTTGATACTGCCGCTGTTATGATTGCTTCCATGACTGATACAAGAGCCGCGTCTAGACATCTCTTGCGACACTAGGATTCTTTTATAGCTATTTTTCTCTTTTCATTTTAGGAGATTATTATGCGAGTTACAATGAGCCACGCAGGTTTTGTTAGTGTTGACAGTGCAAGCATACTTATGCTCTCCAATATGTCTTAATTTTCTTGATGCTTTTCTTACAGAAACCTTCTGGCAGCCTCCGCACAGGATAGTGTAAACGCAGGTGTTAATGTTATCGAACTTCTTATATTGTTTTTGGTTCGATCTTTGAGAGTGGTGGAAATGGCTGTTGCTATCGTGATATTAATGTTGAGAAGACCTCAGTAACTATTTCAGTTAATGTCTTGTTAAGAGAAATGATAAAAGATTTAGGACTGGTTTCTGTTCTCGGTGTTTCGAGCTTATGAAAAGTTCTTGTCTCGCACCATAGGCAAATGTAGGCACATTCCTCTTCCAGATATTTCGGATCGGGTAGGGTGTCCTAGTTAGTAAAAATCTATAAATGCCTCCTATTTAATTCGTATGTTCTAGTAGGAATGGAAATGAAGTAATTGCTCTTGTTGGTTTGTTTATGTCACACCTGTAACTTTAGTGTGTGGTGGGATTTGTGTATTAAGAAGTCGATAAAGGAAGTCTCGTTATCTGCTGCTTCTCAGGTAAATTAAATGGACGTTTCTACCTGCTGGAGTTTGTCTCACAAGTCTCATAAGGCCATCTGTCTGAGGGTGATCTTAAGTATATCATCTACGTAACATAACCATATTATGCTGCTTTGGACGTTATTAAGGTGTAATGCCTCCAAGTGTTTCACTTACAAGTAAGCGTGAACCTTGCTGATGGGTGAACACACTCACATAACACTATTTATAGAATATATTGTACTTAAAATAAATGCATTTTATGCAAATCTCAGTTAAGACTGGAAATGAGGAATAATTTACATTGTTCGTGTATTAGACTGCAATCTAAAAACCAGAATTGCTCAGTGTAACCTAAATGACGCCTTGTTAACGACAGAGTTATATTGAAACCTTGAGGCTTTCACTGCTTATACCTGATGATATGCCTCCAATTTGTTTAAGTGTTGGCGTTGGATTTTTTTTTTTCATTCAGTTTAATAAAGTTTTGTATTATTTAGTTTCAGTGGACTATGGTTATTTTGTTTCCAGGATCAGGACATGGTGAAGTTGTCCAGTAGAAGAGTACTTGGCATAGACGAGCATTCCAGGATATTGTTTCTCTCCTGCCGAACGCACTTCTCTATAACAGTAGTAGCAGAAGCAGCAGAACAGCAGCAACAATAGCAGTAGCAGGAGCAACACCAGTATCAATAGTAACAGAAACAACAGCAGCAGGAGAAGCAGCAGCAGCAACAGTAGCATCAACTGCAGCAGCAGCAGCACTGACAACCTTTCTCTCTTGCCCAACACACACACACACACACACACACACACACACACACACACACACACACACACACACACACACACACACACACACACACACACACACCTTCCAATAGACAATTACACTCTCTAGTAGCAATCATCATCATCTGGAGTGAAGCCATATTGAACATTTTGTATCTGGGTGAACTAGACCCCTTTGTTGCTTCCCCTCCTCCATTAAACACCCCTAGCATCCCTTTCTCTAGCCCCCCACACCTCCCCTAAGGAGGTGTGGAGATAGGTTACCCGGCCAGTAAGCCATGTCAACTTCACTTTTCAGTAAGCTACTGCCTCCTCCAGCCAGGTCGCCTTGACCCTACGTGATGGTCGCTGCCTCTGTACCGTTAGTGATGGTGAGTGTAGTGGTGGAGGTGGCAGCGGGTAGTGATGGGTGGTGAGTGTGGTGGCAGAGGTGGTAGTGATGGGCGGTGAGTGTTGTGGTAGTGATTACGGTTTCTGCGGTAGCCATGTAATAACAACAACGACAAATCTCCGCCCACCACACTATTCTTGCCACCCACACTGAAGGAGAGAAGTAAACTTCACATACCACAGCGCTGCCCTACCTACAGCCCTCATCCCTCTCACTCTACCCATCACTCTTTCTCCTGTTGTCTCCTCTTCCCCTCTCTTCTTTCACTACACTCTCCCCTTATTCTTATAAACCATCTTTGCTTCCTCTTCAACCCTCACTCTCTCCCAGGAGTGTAAAACCATAGTGACATTTGTCTAAGGCTTTTACTACTTAAAAAAACGTTGTAGTCTAACTTATTCTTAAATAAAGTGATGTGATGTATCTGATTTGAAATGCAAGTTGAACTGAGCCTCCTGGGCCTAATTCTATTTGCTCTTGAAACTCTGTATAACGTTTGCCTAAACTATTTCCCGGTTAAGCGCATTCCATTTGTTTACCACTTTAAACTGAAGAAGTATTACCTAACCTCTCTGTGGCATGTCTGTGTTCTTAGTTTTCTCGCCACTGTGACTCGCATTTCAGTCTGTCTCTGTCTTCCCTACCCAACCGTTATCGTATCTTCTTGTCCCTCTCTCTTCCATAGCTGGTACACTTATTTTATTAAGCCTCTCACAGTTCAACCCTCTCAGTTCTGGAAAAAGCCTAGTTGCCAAACTCTTAACATTCTTTTCGCCTATTTGTGATTGCAGCACTAGGGTCCTAGTTCCTGCCTCTGCCACTTACCATTGCATTTTAGCCTCGTCGGTCCTATGTAACTTGTTCTTAAATCTATGAATAAGGCCAACGATGACCAGTTCTTCGTCCAAATCAATTTACTTCTTGACCAACCTGAGGCTAAAGAAGTATTTTCCGACATCCCTGATAGGTAATCGTAGATTCGCCAAAAATGCATTCGCTGCAAAAGTTACCCGGTTGTTGTACAGTGTACACCTTAGGCGACATGTTCGGTGCTGTGCTTACCTCTAGGTTCTTCTCCTGGGATGAAGTTTGTAGCCTCTTCCCCCCAGAGTCTGCACTTGTTTCCGATCTTTGTTCTTACTCAATTTTCATCATTATATATTTGTTAGGGTTGAATTCCGATAGTCACTTGTCTGACCAATCCTGCATTTTGTTGAAATCCAGTTGTAGCCTTTCCTTGTTTTCCCCGATTTTTATTCTCATTAATTTTATATAATCTGCAAACAGCGATACATTGGACTTTTTTCTGGGATGTTCAAATACGCCAGAATCAGCAGCGGTCCCAGTACCCATCAAACAGTTTTATTGTTCACCATGACAAAGCAAGTATGTTTAATGTCATGATCACATTTCCCCTAAATCTTTATACTTTCAGTAACGTGGGATTCAGCTTCTCTTCTCTCCAATGTTTCTCATCGTCAACACCAGACTGGTTGCAAACCTTTAGATTTACTCGAACCTTCAAGTTCAAGTTCAAATCGTAATTTCAAAATTATTGCACATAAAAAAATAATCTAAAGACACATAGGATGCACAGAATTTATACATGGTATAAAAACGAACTTAAAAAAAAAGTTACAAAATAATTCATAGTTGAAAATTAAAAAGTGTGAGGCTCATTTTTGTGTTGGAGTCACGATGATCTTATGTATGTGTATATGTTTGTGAATGATGCATTAGTTAGGGTCTTGAAGACAGTTCTCATGTTTACAAGTTTTGCATGCATTGTTGCTGTGATATGATTTGCATGAACCTCAATTTTTTTTGGTTCGGTGGCTGGAGCTGCAATAACAAAGTGCTGACAACATTATTATTATTATAATGAAAGGGGAAGCGCTAAACCCGGAGGATTATACAGCGCCTGAGGAGGGGGGATGTGGAAGGCATTCAGGCTTAATTCGGGGAACTGGAGCACAGATCCAATTCCCTAAACCAAGAGCCCCTCACCAACATCAAGGAACCTTCCTTGAGGGGTGTGCTGACAACAGAGGTAAGACAAAGAGCGAGATAAGTCTTTATTGGACAAGGTATCGCTCAAGTGTGAGTTCTACTCAGCACTCTGGAGGACCACCATCACAGAGGGTTCAGATGACTTGACGTCATTAAGTCTGATGTTTTCGGAGAAAGAGTTTTGCAGGAGGTGGTCGTGCGATGCCGTAAGCTCACAGGTAGCGTGGAAGCGTGGAATAACACAAGCTGGTGCTAATTAAGGAGTAAGGCAGAACAATGAGATGTATATAAGCAGCAGTCAGACACCCAACACCTCTGAACTGAATCAGGAAGCTCTCAGCATCTTACACAATGCATTCCCAAAGAAATGTGGACCGACACTTGACCTAGTGACGTAAATCCCAACTTTTTTTTTTATCGTTTCCACTACATATATCAACATCTCTCCTAACCCGATAAGAAAGGATAGGAGTTAATAAAACTAAACTCTTGAACGTAATGTTAGCAGTAAGTGCTCACCTTGCCATGTGTTTTGCTTTACCTCAACTCTGCAATTTGCTTCTCATCCAACTGACACCGTTGGTAATTACCTTTTCCAGTCTCATCCTCAGGATTCCACTTATTCGAATTAAAAATACAACAGTTGCTTGTTGGATCGCTGAAGGGTTGAGCTACTGAAATACTTTTTTGGTCATTGCTACTGATATCCTCGGCTAGTAGATCAGTCACTCATGTGGCATCATGTTTAACATCTTCTAACAGTAAGATTATGTAGTCTTCCCATATTTCTTTGATCCTCTGAATTTCCTTAAGACTCTTACAATTCCAGTAGGATCGTAAGGCAGAGCTTGTCATCTTTAAAGTCACGTTGATTTTCTGTGTGATTGTAATTTTATATATCTGAAATTATAGGCATTTTAGTGTGATTTTTCAATTGATATTATGTGGATATATGTAACAGCTTTTGTATGGCTTTTATTTGTTGTGTATAACTCAAAACATCAGTACACATTATCAGGGCAAACAACTTATGCTGATCATTATGCTACACTATTATTATTATTATTATTATTATTATTATTATTATTAATTTTCCAGAAGGGCAAAGATGACAAATTTTCCAAGAAGCCTTTGTTAGGGACGACCCTTGAGCAAGAGGGACTGTCCCAGACCAATCAGAGCAGAGACTTTCTCCAACATGACACCCCTGCCCCGCCCACTCCCAGCTACACCAACGTCCGCATTCTCAGCGTGCCACGCCCACACCCACGCCCATCACCACCTGCCAACCTGCCAGCAACTGCCTTCGCGCTCATAATGACCAATTTCTGAGGAACTTTGCTCAGTATGGACCTTTAATAATGTGTTTTTTTTTCGTTGCCACCGCCATCTTGGTATTATACAATGACTCATCCTTGCCATGCCACCACTAGAGCTATGGGCGTGTTTCATGCAGTGACAAAGTCAAGTCCACTGTCGTTTTGGTGGCCGCCACTTCGTTTGACCCCAGTTCCACCGAGCTCGACCTGTAATGAACTGTTAATATCAACACAGCTGTTATCACACAACACCTTTGCTGCTGAGTCTAACTCTGGCTCTTTTTCTTTACACTATAGCCCTTTCTCTTTCCCTGCTATTCTTCTCCTATCTCTACTTCCCGCTCACTTCTCGTGGGTCCATACCTGGGAGTCAGTCTAGTCTAGTCTCCACTCGGAAACACATACCCAGTACCCACTTAGATAATGCTCCGTTCAGTACCATTCTGGTACTTCCTATGGTTGAGCCATAGGCATTATTAAGTTTGTCTTCTATATAATACACCATTGTATTGATCAACAATCTTCATTGTAGTACATTGTTAAATCTTAATATTGGTCAACAATCTTTACTGTGGTACCTTGTTGAACCGAGCCACTGATAGCGAAGGTTACCTGGAGGTTATTCCGGGGATCAACGCCCCCGCGGCCCGGTCCACGACCAGGCCTCCCGATGGATCAGGGCCTGATCAACCAGGCTGTTACTGCTGGCCGCACGCAGTCCAACGTACGAGCCTCTCTTCAAGGCAGCCAGGGGTTTATTGGCAATTCCCCTAATGCTTGATGGGAGGCTGTTGAACAGTCTTGGGCCCCGGACACTTATGGTGTTTTCCCTTATTGTAGCAATGGCGCCCCTACTTTTAATTGGGGGCGTTTTGCATTGCCTGAAAACTTTTTTTAATCAGATGAGTTTTGAGAACTGTGCCATCGTGTGATTAAACTGCATGGTAGATATGTCATTACAGTTTTGCTCGAGGCTCAACTTATAACGTCCTCGGATAACTTATAAAAGACCCGGGTTTGATTTCGGCACAAGTTGAAATGTTGGGCATGCTTCCTTACACCTGTTGCCTCTGTTCAACTAGCAGTAAGTAGGTACCTAGGTGTTAGTCGACTAATGTGGGTCGCATCCTGGGAAAGAAGATCAGAGGAGTCCACCAAAAAAATGAACCAGACTGAATGGCTTTCTTAGGTTAGCCTGGGTTAATAACTTGTTGGTTAATAATCGAAAGAATAATAATAATAATAATAAAAAGGATTCAGGTTCTTGCATAATTTGGTGCGGATAATAGGCCTTAACTCGAGGATATTTCGTTTTCAGGGTGCAAAACGTGCTAACGTCCTTGTTCAACACAAATATGTAAATTAAAAGAAGTTTCCTTTTTTAATATCCCACTTTTTTAATAACCGACTTTAACCACCTGTTACGCTTCCCTCCCTTTAGCCTAGAAGTTAACGGGGAACCACTGGGTGAAGGGACTGCTTCTGCTGCTTCTCTACTCTAAGAGACTGCATCATAATTCTGTTCCAGTTTCTCTATTCATATCAAATTTGTATCCTTACTGAACCCCCCATGAGCAGTAGCGCATTAGAATTACCTAGGCTTTGACCGATGTAACCCAGAGAGCGGCTGTTGTTAATGATGGGAATAACTGCCACTGTTAGTGAAGTGATTATAACAGATTTATAGTAAACGCTATTGTACACATTGCCTGGTGTAGCTTATGTATATTGCTGAATATGATGTGTAGCGAATCACGTGGGAGTTTGTAGGTTAAACTGGTCTAAGAGTCAGTAGGTTGCAGGTGCCAGAGCTTTTTAAACAATATAACATTCCAGAAGTAACTGTGTTGTGTATAACATTCCAGCAGGTACTGGAGTGTCTTACACAGTACATAACATTCCAGCAGGTACTGGAATTTCTTACACAGTACATAACATTCCAGCAGGTACTGGAGTTTCTTACACAGTACATAACATTCCAGCAGGTACTGGAGTTTCTTACACAGTACATAACATTCCAGCAGGTACTGGAATTTCTTACACAGTATATAACTTTCCAGCAGGTACTGGAGTTTCTTACACAGTACATAACATTCCAGCAGGTACTGGAGTTTCTTACACAGTACATAACATTCCAGCAGGTACTGGAATTTCTTACACAGTATATAACTTTCCAGCAGGTACTGGAGTTTCTTACACAGTACATAACATTCCAGCAGGTACTGGAATTTCTTACACAGTATATAACTTTCCAGCAGGTACTGGAGTTTCTTACACAGTACATAACATTCCAGCAGGTACTGGAGTTTCTTACACAGTACATAACATTCCAGCAGGTACTGGAATTTCTTACACAGTATATAACATTCCAGCAGGTACTGGAGTGTCTTACACAGTACATAACATTCCAGCAGGTACTGGAGTTTCTTACACAGTACATAACATTCCAGCAGGTACTGGAATTTCTTACACAGTATATAACTTTCCAGCAGGTACTGGAGTTTCTTACACAGTATATAACATTCCAGCAGGTCATTTTTCACAGTCTTACTGTGATGCCTACGCTGAACAGCATGCGGCTAGAATCAAAAGCCTTGTTAATCAGGCCAACAACCAGAAGGCTTGGTCTGAGATTGGTACATAGGGGCAGTTACTTCCTAAATAGTCTTCAGGTAACCAGGTAACTTGGAATTCCATGGTGCTGCCTCCACGTGTGTACTCATTGTCTCGAAACTCAAGCTCCGTGTCCAGCCCAGGAGACGCCCTCAGGGCGCGAAACCACCAAAACGCCTGAACGTCGGGAAGCTGAAGGCCCACAACGTCAAGCAGTCCTTTGCAGAAATCCTGGAAACCCGCTTGGAGTCCGTCGTGCTGGACGCTCAAAACGTCGAAGCAGCATGGATCGCACTCCGTGGTACAGTGTACAGCACAGCCATGGAGTGTCTAGGACCCGTCACCAGGAAGCACAAGGACTGGTTCGACGAACATTGTACAGAAATCCAGCAGCTGCTGGAAGAAAAACGAAAGGCCTACATGGCCCACATCAATGACCCAAAGTCCACAGTGAAGCAAGATGTACTGAGAAATATACGCAGCAATACCCAGCGAAAAATGCGTGAAATGCAAGACTCTTGGCTAAGCAACAAAGCCGATGAGATTCAGGGCTTTGCAGACAGAAACGATATGAAGAACTTCTATGACGGTCTGAAAGAAATCTACGGCCCTACCACCTCTGGCACATCACCACTCCTCAGCGCAGATGGGTCAACGCTGCTCACAGACAAGGAGAAAATTCTAGAGAGATGGGCAGAACATTTTGACAGCGTGCTGAACCGTCCATCCACCATCAACGATGAAACCATCGAACGTCTACCTCAGATTCCGACCAACGAGACGCTGAATGCCATCCCCACTTTGGAGGAGACTCAGCAAGCAATACGTCAACTGTCCAGTGGCAAAGCTCCTGGGTCTGACGCCATCCCAGCTGAAGTCTACAAAGAAGGCGGAATGGCAATGGTAGAGAAACTTCACCAACTCTTCCAGCTTGTATGGCAGTACGAGACAGTTTCTCAGGACTTTAAAGATGCTTCCATCGTGCATCTCTACAAACGAAAAGGAAACCGCCAGGCATGCGACAACCACCGTGGTATCTCCCTGCTCTCCATCGCAGGCAAAACCCTGGCTAGAGTTCTACTCAATCGGCTCAATGAACATCTAGAGCAAGGACTCCTACCTGAAAGCCAGTGCGGCTTCCGGAAAGATCGCGGGACTATCGACATGGTGTTCGCTGCTAGACAGCTACAGGAGAAATGTCAGGAACAGAACGCCGACTTGTACTCCACCTACATCGATTTGACCAAGGCCTTCGACACCGTTAGTAGAGAGGGCCTTTGGAGAATCATGGCAAGTACGGCTGCCCAAAGACGTTTATCGCCATCGTACGCCAACTTCACGATGGAATGCTGGCCAGAGTCCAAGACAACGGAGAGACGTCTAAACCATTCCCAGTCTCAAATGGAGTGAAACAAGGCTGCGTGCTTGCTCCCACCCTCTTCAGCCTGATGTTCTCGGCCATGCTTACAGACGCATTCAGGGACACAGACGCAGGAATCGGCATCAGGTACCGTACAGATGGGTCTGTCTTCAACCTCAGGAGGCTTCAAGCAAAAACCAAGGCTGCAACTGACACCATCAATGACCTGCTATTTGCTGATGACTGCGCCCTCAACGCTGCTTCAGAAGCCGCCATGCAGCACAGTGTTGACAACTTCTCTGACGCCTGCAACAACTTCGGGCTGACAATCAGTACAACGAAGACTGAAGTGATGCATCAGCCTGCTCCGGGAAAGACGTATGTTGAGCCAAACATCACCATCAACGGGCAGCGACTGAATGCCGTAGACAAATTCACCTACCTCGGCAGTACCCTTTCCAAAAACGTTGTCATCGATGATGAGGTGAATGCCAGACTTGCCAAAGCCAGTGCCACCTTCGGCAGGCTCCACAAGAATGTATGGAACCGAAGAGGCATCACCACAAGCACCAAGATCAAGGTGTACAGAGCCATAGTCCTCACCACACTTCTCTATGGCTGCGAAACCTGGACTGTCTACAAACGTCACGCCAGAAAGTTGAACCACTTTCACACCACACGGCTCAGAAAAATTCTTGGCATCAAATGGCAAGATAAGATCCCAGACACAGAAGTGCTGACTACAGCTGGCCTGCCTAGCATCTACACCATCCTAATGCAGACACAGCTTCGCTGGGCAGGTCACGTTGCTCGCATGCCAGACCACCGGCTGCCAAAGAAACTCTTATTTGGCGAACTGCAGCATGGAAAGCGCTCTCAATGAGGCCAAAAGAAGCTCTATAAGGACACCCGGCAACATCCTGCGAGGCAAGCAGAATCTCACTAGTTGAGCAGCGCAGGCAGGCGAGGAAGACCAGAGCCATCAGACCCCTCGATGCCGCCACCCTTCCCTGTCCACACTGCCAGAGAACGTTTCGTGCGCGGATTGCCTGACAAGTCATCTGCGTACCCACCAACTTCGACCCCAGGATGACTAGATGGTCCTCGTCGAATCGACGGACAAACATGATGATGAGTGGTCGAGTCTACTGGCCCCGCATTTCCGCTGGCCGCTGTTCTCCTGGCTGCGTGAGCCCTTTCATACCTCTTCATAAAGCTGTGTGTGGATCCCGTTTCTACAACTTCGCTGTCTAGGCTGTTCCACTTTAAGGTTTAACAAATATTTCCTAACATTCGTCTGATTCATCTGTGCTTTTAATTTCCAGCTGTGCCCTTGAGTACCTGAGACCTACTTTTTTCTCAGACTCAACCTGTTCACCCCTGTCAATTCCCGTGAGTATTTTGTCGGTCATGATCATGTCACTTCTGGTACTTTTGTGCTCTAGTATCATCAGGTTTATGATGAATGGTTTGAAAAACCGACAAGTTGAAGATTGAGACACTTATGAAACATATGAGAATCTTTATTCAGGAAACGTTTCGCCACACAGTGGCTTCATCAGTCCAATAACAAGCCATAAAAGCCACTTCTCCGGCCCTATGCTGTATATTCTACAAGATTGATGGACTGAACACATCGACTCCAGGCTGAGGGAC
This sequence comes from Cherax quadricarinatus, assembly GCF_038502225.1. Classification (NCBI taxonomy): domain Eukaryota; kingdom Metazoa; phylum Arthropoda; class Malacostraca; order Decapoda; family Parastacidae; genus Cherax; species Cherax quadricarinatus. The sequence goes on along the minus strand of NC_091322.1, from coordinate 8,799,034 downwards.
TGATTACCTCAAACTCCTCTCCTTACACCTTTCTGCTTTGTATTGGACTGATGAAGCCACTGTGTGGCGAAACGTTTCCTGAATAAAGATTCCCATATGTTGCAGAAGTGTCTCAATCTTCATCATCAGGTTTAGTTCCTCTAGCCTCTTATTGCTTAGACCCTGCAATCTAATTGCTAATCTTTGCACGTTTTCCATTATTTAACACATACGTGCTCCATACCGGAGCTGACATAAACCGTATGTAGGAGAGTGAATGCCTTCTTGTTAAGGTCTCTGAGAGCAACGAGAAATTTAAAACACGCCGGTTTTAAAACACGAAGGATTAATAAATTTTGGGTTAAGGATTTCATTACTTTGCCTTGGGTACTCCTTAAGGACTACATCAAAATCCGGGAAGAGGAAGGAAGAATAGTCGTTTAGGATGGCTCCCATGTTTGTTGTTATTTGGTAATGGTCAGAGGTGAAGGAGCAGGAGGTGAGGGATGCCTCCACCTCTAGGCTAGCCAGGAGGGAAGATGGGTGCTGAATTGTGCGGTGGGTACTAGTACTGGTTCTCCGTGCTTTTCCGCTTGCCAGAAGAATGTTATTTTAGTTGTGTGGGCGAAATAAGAGTAATGTAAGTGGCTGCTTTCTCGTCTGGGAGTGACGCTAATGTAGGGTAGCATGAGTGAATCCTCTTATAATTAACAAAATAGTCGTTTTGATAGGTTTCCACAGTTGATTCATATTATCAAGAGTCTCCATGTATGTTAGTGTTGTGTATCTTGATGAAGCGATATCACAAGGATACTGTAAGCAAGAGTTGAATGAGTATATACATGTCGTGTTGAATATGTGAAACTGGTCAGTTAGCAAGAACTCATTTAAAATTAAGTCCTTTCTAAAATTTTCTCTTGTACGTTTAAAGATATATTTTTTCATTAATGTTAATGTAAAAAAATTTAATTTTGCACCAAAAGAATCTTAGAAAACTTACCTAACCTTATTATAACAAGAACAATTTGTTTTAGCCTAACCCAACTAAATATATTTTATATTTGTTTACAATAATTTAATACTAAACAAACACAGTGAAATATATTTTTTTCGTTAGGTTAAGAATGATTTTGGCAAAATTATTGCATACGCTGGAGGACAGGAGAGATAGGGTGGACATGATAACGACATACAAAATACTGAGAGGAATTGACAAGGTGGACAAAGACAGGATGTTCCAGAGATGAGACACAGCAACAAGGGGACACAGTTGGAAGTTGAAGACACAGATGAATCACAGGGATGTTAGGAAGTATTTCTTCAGCCACAGAGTAGTCAGGAAGTGGAATAGTTTGAGAATCGATGTAGTGGAGGCAGGATCCATACATAGCTTTAAGCAGAGGTATGATAAAGGTCACGGTTCAGGAAGAGTGACCTAGTAGCGACCATGAAGAGGCGGGGCCAGGAGCTAGGACTTGACCCCTGCAACCTCAACTAGGTGAGAACTAGGTGAGTACACACACACACAGGAAGTGGAACAGTCTGGAGAGTGATGTAGTGAAGCCAAGGATCCATACATAGCTTTAAGAAGAGGTATGATAAAGCTCATGGAGCATCGAGAGAGTGGACCTAGCAGCGACCAGTGAAGAGGCGGGGCCAGGAGCTATGAATCGACCCTGCAACCACAATTAGGTGAGTACTCTTGGTTAATCCTTTCAAGTCCTTTCAAATCCTTTCTATATCTCTCATTCCCTCTCCCATCTCCACTATGAAGCAAGGAAGGAGGGGGGTGGGGGAAGGAAAAGGTGAAGGGGTCAAAAGGAAGGCTAGCGGTTACCCCCCCTCCCCCTTAACAAGGACGAGTTAGGTAACACAACTGTACCCTTTCACCCCTCCCTCACCCCTGCACCCTCACCCCGACACCCTTACCTCAGCACCCTCATCCCTGCACCTTCACCCCAGCACCCTCACTCAATTTTTCCAGCACCCTTCACAGTGCTGGAAAAATTAATTTAGAGCAGCAATGGGCCGTACATATCAGCACCACGAGACTCAGCAGGAGGTCTTGTTAACATGGGTCTCATCTGCTTGGAGTAGTTGTAGTACGCTGCTCACTCACCGCTAGTGAGGTCGCCACCTACATGGGATTTCTCACTCTTAATACACATATCTCTGAGGATAGAGACATTTATTAGTATGGTTTGAGATTTCCAGCCCACACACATTCATACGTTAGATTATATTAGATGCGTATATATATATATATTTTTTATTTTTTTTATTATCACACCGGCCGATTCCCACCAAGGCAGGGTGGCCCGAAAAAGAAAAACTTTCACCATCATTCACTCCATCACTGTCTTGCCAGAAGGGTGCTTTACACTACAGTTTTTAAACTGCAACATTAACACCCCTCCTTCAGAGTGCAGGCACTGTACTTCCCATCTCCAGGACTCAAGTCCGGCCTGCCGGTTTCCCTGAATCCCTTCATAAATGTTACTTTGCTCACACTCCAACAGCACGTCAAGTATTAAAAACCATTTGTCTCCATTCACTCCTATCAGACACGCTCACGCATGCCTGCTGGAAGTCCAAGCCCCTCGCACACAAAACCTCCTTTACCCCCTCCCTCCAACCCTTCCTAGGCCGACCCCTACCCCGCCTTCCTTCCACTACAGACTGATACACTCTTGAAGTCATTCTGTTTCGCTCCATTCTCTCTACATGTCCGAACCACCTCAACAACCCTTCCTCAGCCCTCTGGACAACAGTTTTGGTAATCCCGCACCTCCTCCTAACTTCCAAACTACGAATTCTCTGCATTATATTCACACCACACATTGCCCTCAGACATGACATCTCCACTGCCTCCAGCCTTCTCCTCGCTGCAACATTCATCACCCACGCTTCACACCCATATAAGAGCGTTGGTAAAACTATACTCTCATACATTCCCCTCTTTGCCTCCAAGGACAAAGTTCTTTGTCTCCACAGACTCCTAAGTGCACCACTCACTCTTTTTCCCTCATCAATTCTATGATTCACCTCATCTTTCATAGACCCATCCGCTGACACGTCCACTCCCAAATATCTGAATACGTTCACCTCCTCCATACTCTCTCCCTCCAATCTGATATTCAATCTTTCATCACCTAATCTTTTTGTTATCCTCATAACCTTACTCTTTCCTGTATTCACCTTTAATTTTCTTCTTTTGCACACCCTACCAAATTCATCCACCAATCTCTGCAACTTCTCTTCAGAATCTCCCAAGAGCACAGTGTCATCAGCAAAGAGCAGCTGTGACAACTCCCACTTTGTGTGTGATTCTTTATCTTTTAACTCCACGCCTCTTGCCAAGACCCTCGCATTTACTTCTCTTACAACCCCATCTATAAATATATTAAACAACCACGGTGACATCACACATCCTTGTCTAAGGCCTACTTTTACTGGGAAAAAATTTCCCTCTTTCCTACATACTCTAACTTGAGCCTCACTATCCTCGTAAAAACTCTTCACTGCTTTCAGTAACCTACCTCCTACACCATACACTTGCAACATCTGCCACATTGCCCCCCTATCCACCCTGTCATACGCCTTTTCCAAATCCATAAATGCCACAAAGACCTCTTTAGCCTTATCTAAATACTGTTCACTTATATGTTTCACTGTAAACACCTGGTCCACACACCCCCTACCTTTCCTAAAGCCTCCTTGTTCATCTGCTATCCTATTCTCCGTCTTACTCTTAATTCTTTCAATTATAACTCTACCATACACTTTACCAGGTACACTCAACAGACTTATCCCCCTATAATTTTTGCACTCTCTTTTATCCCCTTTGCCTTTATACAAAGGAACTATGCATGCTCTCTGCCAATCCCTAGGTACCTTACCCTCTTCCATACATTTATTAAATAATTGCACCAACCACTCCAAAACTATATCCCCACCTGCTTTTAACATTTCTATCTTTATCCCATCAATCCCGGCTGCCTTACCCCCTTTCATTTTACCTACTGCCTCACGAACTTCCCCCACACTCACAACTGGCTCTTCCTCACTCCTACAAGATGTTATTCCTCCTTGCCCTATACACGAAATCACATCTTCCCTATCTTCATCAACATTTAACAATTCCTCAAAATATTCCTTCCATCTTCCCAATACCTCTAACTCTCCATTTAATAACTCTCCTCTCCTATTTTTAACTGACAAATCAATTTGTTCTCTAGGCTTTCTTAACTTGTTAATCTCACTCCAAAACTTTTTCTTATTTTCAACAAAATTTGTTGATAACATCTCACCCACTCTCTCATTTGCTCTCTTTTTACATTGTTTCACCACTCTCTTAACCTCTCTCTTTTTCTCCATATACTCTTCCCTCCTTGCATCACTTCTACTTTGTAAAAACTTCTCATATGCTAACTTTTTCTCCCTTACTACTCTCTTTACATCATATATATATATATATATATATATATATATATATATATATATATATATATATATATATATATATATATATATATATATATATATATATATATATATATCGTGCCGAATAGGCAGAACTTGCGATCTTGGCTTAAATAGCAACGCTCATCTTGCCATATAGGGCAAGCGAAAATTTGTGTATGCAATAATTTCGCCAAAATCATTCTGAACCTAACGAAAAAAATATATTTCACTGTGTTTGTTTAGTATTAAATTATTGTAAACAAATCTAAAATATATTTAGTTGGATTAGGCTAAAATAAATTGCACCTGTTATAATAAGGTTAGGTAAGTTTTCTAAGATTCTTTTGGTGCAAAATTAAAATTTTTTACATTAACATTAATGAAAAAAATATATCTTTAAAGGTATAAGAGAAAATTTTAGAAAGGAATTAATTTTAAATGAGTTATTGCTACTCGACCAATTTGACCTATTCGGCACGACACACACACACACACACACACACACAAACACACGTACACACACACACACACACACACACACACACACACACACACACACACACACACACACACACACACACACACACACACACACACACACATATACATATGTCGTGCCGAATATGTAAAACTGGTCAATTAGCAAGAACTCACTTAAAATTAAGTCCTTTCTAAAATTTTCTCTAATACGTTTAAAGATACATATTTTTCATTAATGTTAATGTAAAAAAATTTAAATTTGCACCAAAAGAATCTTAGAAAACTTACCTAACCTTATTATAACAGGTGCAGTTTATTTTAGTCTAACCCAACTAAATATATTTTAGATTTATTTACAATAATTTAATACTAAACAAACACAGTAAAATATATTTTTTTCGTTAGGTTCAGAATGATTTTGGCGAATTTATTGCATACACAAATTTTCACTTGTCCTGGTGGCCTGGTGGCTAAAGCTCCCGCTTCACACACGGAGGGCCCGGGTTCGATTCCCGGCGGGTGGAAATTCCGACACGTTTCCTTACACCTATTGTCCTGTTCACCTAGCAGCAAATAGGTACCTGGGTGTTAGTCGACTGGTGTGGGTCGCATCCTGGGGGACAAGATTAAGGACCCCAATGGAAATAAGTTAGACAGTCCTCGATGACGCACTGACTTTCTTGGGTTATCCTGGGTGGCTAACCCTCCGGGGTTAAAAATCCGAACGAAATCTTATCTTATCTTATCTTATCTTATATGGCAAGATGAGCGTTGCTATTTAAGCCAAGATCGCAAGTTCTGCCTATTCGGCACGACATATATATATATATATATATATATATATATATATATATATATATATATATATATATATATATATATATATATATATATACATGAATGGTAGGCAGCGGAATGAGAGTAGGTCAGGTTATTTAGCGTTACCAAAACTCAGCCTTCAAACAGAAATTTTCTTTGGAAGTTCTGGCGAGGTTAGCTGTGTTGCCATCTCTATCACGACTTTTTCTTGCAGATCCATTATGAAAACCCAACGTGCCTGGAGGCACTATCACCCGTGTTTGTATGCACATGAACATTTCTCTGAAGTAGTTTTAAACTCAGAGAACACAACAACAACAAATATTCAATCGTTTGAAGAGATAATTCTAATGCAATTGTTCCAGAGTTTATATATACGGTAAAGAGATTAATTAAAGAGTATAACCTTCATTAATTCATTGAACTGGAGCACAGACCCAGTTCCCTAGATCAAGAGCCCCTCACCAGCGTCAAGGAACCTTCCGTGAGGGGCTAATATTTCTATACTTCCTTTATTCTTCTTTTCCTACTCTATCACCTCTTCTTGTTCCTCCTAATCCCCCTGCTCATCTCCTTCACTTTCATTTTACTCCTCCTCCTCCTCTTTATCCTTCTCTTGCTTCTTCAATCTTCCTCAGCCAGCAGCCTTGACGTTCACTTATCCCGTTACTTGAAAAGTTTGGCGTGTGATCCTCGGCCTTCCTGGCAACCTGCTTGTCCGACCATCCAGCCTTCCTAGCAGCCTGCCTGCTGGACCCTTCAGCCTTCTTTGCAACCTGCCTGCTAGACCCTTCAGCCTTCCTAGCAGCCTGCCTGCTGGACCCTTCAGCCTTCTTGGCAACCTATCTGCCTGACCCTCCAGCCTTCCTGGCAAACTGCCTGCTGAACTCTCCAGCCTTCTTGGCAACCTGCCTGCTCGACCCTCCAGCTTTCCTTGCAACCTATTTGCTCGACCCTCCAGCCTACCCTGCTTGCTGGACTCTCCAGCTTTCCTGGCGACCAGTCTACTCGACCCTCCGGCCTACCTGGCATTCTCGACCCTCCAATCTAACTTGCCTGCTCAACTCTTTGGTCTACCCCTGACTGCTCGTCCCTACAGCCTACCCTGCCTCCTCGACCCTGTCTTCCTGCTTGTTCGACTCTTCAGTCTACGCTGCTTGCTCGACCCTCAGCCTTCCTGCCTGCTCGACCCTCCAGCCTACCTTGCCTGCTCGACCCTCCAGCCTAAACTGCTCGCTCGGCCCTTCAGATGGGATGCTGGAGGATTGGAAGGGTCGGAGGATAGAAGGCTGGAAAGCTGGGAGAATAGAAGGTTGAAAGGCTGGGAGGATAGAAGGTTGGAAGGCTGGAAGGATAGAGGTTGGAAGATTGGGAGGATAGGTTGGAAAGTTGAGAGGATACAAGGTTGGAAGACTTGAAGATAGAAGGCTGGACGGCTGGGAGGATAGAATGTTGGGAGGTTAGAAGGCTGAAAGTCTAGGATCCTGAAAGGCTGGGAGGCTGAAAGGCTGGGAAGCTGGAAGGTTGGAAGGCTGGGATGCTAAGAGGTTGGAAGGCTGGAAGACTGGGAGGATAGAAGGCTGGAAGGATGGAAGGATAGAAGGCTGGAAGGCTGGGATCCTGGAAGACTGGAAGGCTGGGATACTAAGTATTCAGAAAGTGTAGACCTTGCAAGATACATGACGGTAAACCTCTTCAGTATACAACACGAATTTTATTTGTGTTCTTTGGTAGTGTTTGCAGTGTTGTGTCAGACAGCAGGTACCTCTGTGATGCTGTTACACCATACAGTGTTGTGTCAGACAGTAGGTACCTCTGTGATGCTGTTACACCATACAGTGTTGTGTCAGACAGCAGGTACCTCTGTGATGCTGTTACACCATACAGTGTTGTGTCAGACAGCAGGTACCTCTGTGATGCTGTTACACCATACAGTGTTGTGTCAGACAGTAGGTACCTCTGTGATGATGCTACACCATACAGTGTTGTGTCAGACAGCAGGTACCTCTGTGATGCTGTTACACCATACAGTGTTGTGTCAGACAGCAGGTACCTCTGTGATGCTGTTACACCATACAGTGTTGTGTCAGACAGCAGGTACCTCTGTGATGCTGTTACACCATACAGTGTTGTGTCAGCAGGTACCTCTGTGATGCTGTTACACCATACAGTGTTGTGTCAGACAGCAGGTACCTCTGTGATGCTGTTACACCATACAGTGTTGTGTCAGACAACAGGTACCTCTGTGATGATGCTACACCATACAGTGTTGTGTCAGACAGTAGGTACCTCTGTGATGATGCTACACCATACAGTGTTGTGTCAGACAGCAGGTACCTCTGTGATGCTGTTACACCATACAGTGTTGTGTCAGACAACAGGTACCTCTGTGATGATGCTACACCATACAGTGTTGTGTCAGACAACAGGTACCTCTGTGATGATGCTACACCATACAGTGTTGTGTCAGACAGTAGGTACCTCTGTGATGATGCTACACCATACAGTGTTGTGTCAGACACCAGGTACCTCTGTGATGCTGTTACACCATACAGTGTTGTGTCAGACAACAGGTACCTCTGTGATGATGCTACACCATACAGTGTTGTGTCAGACAACAGGTACCTCTGTGATGATGCTACACCATACAGTGTTGTGTCAGACAGTAGGTACCTCTGTGATGATGCTACACCATACAGTGTTGTGTCAGACAGTAGGTACCTCTGTGATGATGCTACACCATACAGTGTTGTGTCAGACAGCAGGTACCTCTGTGATGCTGTTACACCATACAGTGTTGTGTCAGACAACAGGTACCTCTGTGATGATGCTACACCATACAGTGTTGTGTCAGACAACAGGTACCTCTGTGATGATGCTACACCATACAGTGTTGTGTCAGACAGTAGGTACCTCTGTGATGATGCTACACCATACAGTGTTGTGTCAGACACCAGGTACCTCTGTGATGATTCTACACCGTACAGTAAATATTCACTTAGTGTTGCTATATATTCTTTTTGTGGAAGTAGTTGGCCGTGACCGAAAATTCGATTTTTTTTTCAGTCTCTCAACTACCCCGTCTCCCCCACCCCGCCCGTAGTTAAATCTGTATTCGTTTAAGTGCGAATATATTTTTTTGATCGTAAATACAAGAGTTCCTGCACTACACACATGAGCTCCAAGACCTGAACACAAGAGCTCCAGAAGCTGCACAAAAGAGCTCCACGAGCTACACACAAGAGCTCCAGGAGCCACATACAAGACTCTACGGCCTACACACAAGAGTTCCAGCATTACATACAAGTGCTGCAGAACAACACACAAGAGCTCCAGCATTACACATAAGAGCTTCACAAGAGCTCCAGCACTACACACAAGAGTTCCAGCACTACACACAAGAGTTCCAGCACTACACACAAGAGTTCCAGCACTACAAACAAGAGTTCCAGAGCTACACACAAAAGCTTCACAAGAACTCCAGCACTACAAACAAGAGTTCCAGCACTATATAGAAGAGCTTCACAAGAGCTCCAACACTACACACAAGTGCTCCAGCATTACACGTAAGAGTTTCAGGAGTTATACACAAGAGCTTCAGGAGCTACACAAAAGAGCTTCAGGAGCTACACACAAGAGCTTTAGGAGCTACAGATAAGAGCTTCAGGAGCTACACACAAGAGCTTTAGGAGCTACAGATAAGAGCTTCAGGAGCTACACGCAAAAGCTTCAGGAGCTACACACAAGAGCTTCAGGAGCTACACACAAGAGTTTCAGAAACTACACATAAGAGCTTCAAGAGCTACACACGAACTTCAGGAGCTATACTAGAGTTCCAGGAGCTACAGACAAGAGCTCCTTCACTACCGCTTACACAAATCTACAAAGCCTGAAGGTATCCTGAAAGGCCACCCTGAATTAAGTCTGGTAACTGAAGTTCCCTGCCTCTGCATTGATCCCCAGGCACAAGGGGTCAAGGTGATTGGAAGGAGATGGTCCGTGAGTAACCCTTGGCCCCTGGGCTAAGGGTTTCACGGAGAGAGGACCCCCCTGGATGCGCCCCTTCCCTCAGGGGTCAAGGGAGAGAGATGAAAGAGGTGGAGCTCCTTTACTCGTTAGTCACGACCTCAATTAAGCCAGGGTTTTCGGCCCCCTCTTCAACTATCTTCCCAACATCATCCTAAGTCAGGGATCTCCCTCTCCCATCCTGAACTATCTTCCCAGCAATCTTTTTTGTTTTTCTCTCTCCCTTTTCTATCTCACTTAATTAAGGTTCATGCAAAGTAAAGGGTAGGAGCGTAATATTGGAGGGAATAGCACATACTACTACATACAACTACACATACACTGCCGTATACGACCTCATACTACCACACACTGACGCACTCTCGCCTTATCCATACATTATAACTGTGTTGTTTTAGTTGATTTACAAGTCTCTTCTAGTTTCTATCACTGTATTAAGCCCTGATACTTTTTAAGTAAAAATCATTAAACACGTCAGGTAAATGCTTCACGAGCTTTTTTAAGGTGATATTATAATTAAAACCTTTTAAGACTAGAGAAGTGAAAGATACTCAGTGAAAGATTCGAACAATATTCTGTGAATATTGTACCTTTGAGTCTACCTAATACAAGGTATTTATTGCACGTTTAACAGTATATATTTTGTTAGTCTAGTCACTAAGCTCATTATTTCAACCACACTTCCTCATACCTGGAGTATACCTCGAGGGTGTTCCGGGGGTCAACGCCCCCGCGTTCCGGCCCATGACCAGGCCTCGAAGTGGATCAGGGCCTGATCAACCAGGCTGTTGCTGCCGGCCGCACGTAATGGCAGTGTGAGCCTTGTATTCAGGAAACAATACCAGTATGAAAATTTGGGGCTGATCACACGATTTATTTTTTTAATTATGTCACGGATTGTGGCATAATTGTAAGATTTGTACTTTTATTACTTTACTAAAGCAGCAAAATTAGCTGCACACAAAAAACTTGTTAGGTACTATCCTGGTCCTAAGATGCATCAGCCATTAAATATTAAAGCTGTTCAGAAAAGGTAAACTAAAATTTATTTAACGTGGTTTAGGCGGAAAAAAGATTTTACACTATTTTTCACATAAAATTATTAAAATTGCGCCTACACATTATTTCACTCTCCACCGTTGTCGTATTTTTTGGTGTCCTGTAGCTCGATCTCCACCGCACTCAACTCACACACTGAGGCCCTGGGTTAGAATCTCCTCCGGTACGGATGGAAAACATTAGGGACATGTTTCCATAAGACACCTGCTATCCCTGTCTCTGTCCCTGTTCACCCATCAGTTTAAAATGGGTACCTGGGTGTTAGTCGACTGGTGTGGGTCGCATCCTGGGATAAAACTGACCTAATTTGCCCGAAATGCTCAGCAACAAGCAGGTTTCTATATAGTGGAATGTCACTGATGTCAGCTAGGTCTGTATACCTTGTACATGTGCTTGTAGTATATAAAGATATTATTAATATTATTATTATTATTATTATTATTATTATTATTATTATTATTATTATTATTATTATTATTATTATTGATTTGGAACGTTCGAAGCTCCGCCATTAAGGATTTTGGACGTTATCTCAGTTATTCCAGGATGCTGGGGATGGTTCAACAACCTTGGTCACAGGGAACATGCCAATTATTCCTAGAACTTGAAAATTTGAAGTCGATTCGAAGAGGCGTTCTCGAGTTGTGTACAAAATGAAGTCGAAAAGTACAAGAAAAAAATTCATGCAACCTCTTAAAACTTTCCCTTCGGGAATACCTGATAAAATAATATATAATTTTTAATACATGGGCCGTCTTCCACCAAGGTATGGTGACCCGAGAAAGAAGAAGAACTTTCATCATCATTCATTCAATTACTGCCTTGCCAGAAACATATTGACATCACAGTTCGGATAACTCCCTGAACTTCAACATCCACATATTCCTAACTTTATATTATTTAACAAAAAAAAAAAAAGCTAGGAGTCTCTTGTTAGAACCGTACAAAGTTTACCACAAGGAGAGTCCGCGCGATATAGCTTCTGTAACACACAAAACTGCAAATTCATCTAAAACCATGAAGGCAAAAGACCAAACAATACATACATACATATATATACATATATATATATATATATATATATATATATATATATATATATATATATATATATATATATATATATATATATATATATATATATGAAAAGATGGGGTGGTAGGGGAAGTGGAATATTCAAACGGCTTCAGGAAGAAATCCAAATATTCTTCCTTAAAGCCTTTTTATCCACTTCTCGGAGGCTATGGGTCCCACAATTTACACCAGAGGTGGACCCCATCCTATATACACACACACACACACACATATATATATATATATATATATATATATATATATATATATATATATATATATATATATATATATATATATATATATATATATATATATATATATATATATATATATATATATATATATAGATATATGTATGTGTGTGTGTGTGTGTGTACTCACCTATTTGTGGTTGCAGGTTGCAGGGGTTGAGTCACAGCTCCTGGCCCTTCCTCTTCGCTGATTGCTACTAGGTCCTCTCTCTCCCTGCCCCATGAGCTCTATCATACCTCGCCTTAAAACTATGTATGGTTCCCGCCTCCACTACGTCACTTTCTAGGCTATTCCACGGCCTGACTACTCTATGACTGAAGAAATACTTCCTAACATCCCTTTGATGCATCTGAGTCTTCAACTTCCAATTGTGACCTCTTGTGTCTGTGTCCCTTCTCTGGAACATCCCGTTTTTGTCCACCTTGTCTATTCCGCGCAGTATTTTATATGTCGTTATCATGTCTCCCCTGACCCTCCTGGCCTCCAGTGTCGTCAGGCCGATTTCCCTCAACCTTTCTTCGTAGGACAATCCCCGTAGCTCTGGGACTAGTCTTGTTGCAAACCTTTGCACTTTCTCTAATTTCTTGACGTGCTTGACTAAGTGTGGGTTCCAAACTGGTGCTGCATACTCCAGTATGGGCCTGACGTAAATGGTATACAGAGTCTTAAACGAATCCTTACTGAGGTATCGGAACGCTATCCGTAGGTTTGCCAGGCGCCCGTATGCTGCAGCAGTTATCTGATTGATGTGCGCCTCTGGAGATATGCTCGGTGTTATACTCACCCCCAGATCTTTTTCCTTGAGTGAGGTTTGCAGTCTTTGGCCATCTAAACTATATTGTGTCTGCGGTCTTCTTTGCCCTTCCCCAATCTTCATGACTTTGCATTTGGCAGGGTTAAATTCAAGGAGCCAGTTGCTGGACCAGGCTTGTAGCCTGTCCAGGTCTTTTTGTAGTCCTGCCTGATCCTCATCCGATTTGATTCTTCTCATTAACTTCGCATCATCTGCAAACAAGGACACTTCTGAGTCTATCCCTTCCGTTATGTCGTTCACATATACCAAGAACAGCACAGGTCCTAGGACTGACCCCTGTGGAACCCCGCTTGTCACAGGCGCCCACTCTGACACCTCGTCGCGTACCATGACTCGTTGTTGCCTCCCTGTCAGGTATTCTCTGATCCATTGCAGTGCCTTTCCTGTTATGTGTGCCTGATCCTCTAGCTTTTGCAGTAACCTCTTGTGAGGAACTGTGTCGAAGGCCTTCTTGCAGTCCAAAAATATGCAGTCGATCCACCCCTCTTTCTCTTGTCTTACTTCTGTCACCTTGTCATAAAACTCTAGTAGGTTTGTGACACAGGATTTTCCTTCCCTGAAACCGTGCTGGTTGTCAATTATACACTTGTTTCTTTCCAGGTGCCCCACCACTCTCCTCCTGATGATCTTCTCCATGACCTTGCATACTATACACGTTAGTGATACAGGTCTGTAGTTTAGTGCCTCATATCTGTCTCCCTTTTTAAAAATTGGGACTACATTTGCCATTTTCCATACCTCAGGGAGTTGCCCAGTTTCAAATGATGTGTTGAAGATCTTTGTTAATGGCTCACACAATATCTCTGCTACCTCTTTAAGGACCCATGGAGAGATGTTGTCTGGTCCCACCGCCTTTGAGGTGTCAAGTTCGCATAGCAGCTTCTTCACCTCCTCCTTGGTTATATGTACCTCATCCAGCACTTGCTGGTGTGCCCCCCTGTTCTGATTTCCTGGAGTCCTACTGCTTTCCACTGTAAATACCTCTTTAAATCTTGTGTTGAGCTCCCGACATACCTCTCGGTCGTTTCTTGTGAATTCCCCCATCACCCTTCCTCAGTCTGATTACCTGGTCCTTGACTGTTGTTTTCCTCCTGATGTGGCTGTACAACAGCTTCGGGTCAGTCTTTACTTTTGATGCTATGTCATTTTCATATTGTCTCTGAGCCTCCCTTCTTATCTGTGCATATTCGTTTCTGGCTCTTCGGCTAATCTCTTTATTTTCCTGAGTTCTCTGTCTTCTGTACCTTTTCCATTCTATAGTACACCTAGTTTTTGCCTCCCTACACCTTTGGGTGAACCAAGGACTCGTTCTTTTCTTCCCATTATTTCTGTTTCCCTTGGGAACAAACCTCTCCTCTGCCTCCTTGCATTTTGTTGCCACATAGTCCATCATTTCTTGTACTGGTTTTCCTGTCAGTTCCCTCTCCCACTGAATGTCTTGAAGGAAGTTCCTCATGCCTGAGTAGTTCCCCCTTTTGTAGTTTGTTTTTTCCCAGCCTATTCCTGCTACTCTCTCCACTTGAAGCTCAACTATGTAGTCAAAGCACAGAACCACATGATCACTAGCTCCCAGGGGCCTTTCATACATGATACCCTCGATGTCCGAACTACTCAAGGTGAATACAAGGTCCAGTCTTGCTGGTTCATCCTCTCCTCTCTCTCTGGTTGTGTCTCTAACATGTTGATGCATGAGGTTTTCCAGTACCACATCCATCATCTTGGCTCTCCATGTTTTGGGACCCCCATGTGGCTCCAGGTTTTCCCAGTCAATCTCCTTGTGATTGAAATCACCCATAACTAGTAACTTTGCTCCCCCCATGTGTGCCCTCCTGGCCACCTCGGCTAGTGTGTCGATCATTGCTCTGTTGCTCTCATCGTATTCTTCTCTTGGCCTCCTGCAGTTCTGTGGTGGGTTGTACATTACTGCAATTATCACCTTATGTCCCTCAGACTGGATTGTTCCTACTAAGTAGTCCCTTTCGCCCATGCCATCCATTCCTTCCATTTTCTCAAAACCCCACTGGTTTTTAATGAGCAGTGCAACTCCTCCTCCCCCTCTCCTCCCTCTGTCTTTCCTGAGGATTTGATATCCGGATGGAAAGATTGAATCTGTTATTATTCTGGTGAGTTTTGTTTCTGTGAGTGCTATTATGTCTGGGGATGTCTCTTTGATTCTTTCATGCCACTCCTCATACTTGTTTGTTATTCCATCTGCATTTGTATACCACACCTTCAACTTCTTTTCTAACACTGTGGTCTGGGAGGTGTATTGGGGTTGGGGAAGTGGGAGACCTGGTAAGGAACTATGGGTTGTTACTGTGGGGGTGGAGTTTGTAATGTAGTGGGTGGGGGCATTGGATGTGGCGTGGGTGTTTTGATTTAGAGTGTTTGGTTGCACTGGGGTTGACCTGGTTGGGAGGCTTCTATAGGAAGTTGTGAGGGAGGCTGTATTTGATCATCTTCCTGGGTCTGGGATCTCCTGTCTGTCTTCTCCATCCCCTCTCTTTCCTCTTTTCGCCTTTGTACCATCTCTCTCAGTTTCTGTCTTTCTTGTTGTGTTCTGTCGCGGTCGAGATACACCTTCCTGTATGCCGGCATGTCCCTTAATCGTGCTTTCTCCTGCAGGATCCTGTTCTGAGTCGCTTCTGCCTTGAAGGTCACTTTCACTGGCCGTGTTCTTTTTTTTACAAACCCCCCTATTCTCCGAAAATTTTCCAGCTGGGTCATGTCGTCTTCTCCTATTGCTTTCATGATGCTTTCAATTGCTTCTTTTTCCCCTTGTTTTCTTGCTTCATATGTTTCTCCTTCAACTTCCTGGAGCCCATACACAAAGACTGACCTCACCCTTTCATTCTCCCGCTGTATATCCCTGTGTATCCCCTCATTTTATTTGGTTTCCTCCACTGCAGCTTTCCTTTCTTCAGTTTCACTGGCTAATGTACTTGGGCTCAGTGGCCTGTCATTTCCCCTTCTCGGCTTTCCTTGGGCTCTGTTGTTGTCGTCTGTTAGGGCCTCCACATAAAGCTTAGCTCTTTCATTTACTACAGTCTCCTCTGATAGAGCCTCTCCATGCAGTTGTGCTCCTTCTGTCCCTACAGTCCCCTTATTTATGGCTGAGGTAGCAGTCTCTGTTGTCAATCCCAAAATGTTCTTTAGTTCTTTAGGCTGTTTCAGATTTTTCAGTTCCACTTCTAAACTCTGTATCCTAGCCCCTGCTGCTTTGACATGCACCTCCCACTTCCTGCTTTCCATATCTATCCTGTCTTCCATTCTCATGCTAAGTTCTAGTTTATTTTCCCATTTATGATCCCTTTTTATGAGCTCTGCTGCCCAATCTTCCTTTGCAGCTTCCTCCTCCTTTCCCTTGGTTTTTCTTGTTGCTCTCTGGCAACCCATTTTTGTTTTATCCTGATTGCCTCAGAGTGGAAAACCTATGTAGTTCTGTATGTTATGTTAGTAGTGTGTATGTCAGTGTGGGGGGGAGGAGGTAGTGGAGGAACTGTGGCTATGTGGGAGAGGAGTGGGGAGGGGGAGGGTGAACGAGTGTGTGTGTGTGTGTGTGTGTGTGTGTGTGTGTGTGTGTGTGTGTGTGTGTGTGTGTGGGTGTGTAATTTTCTGTGAAATTATTTGTGGGTTTATTATGTACTGAAAGGTAGGTGGCTTGTGCGTTGTAATGTAGAGTCTCAGTGGTCCTTGGCTGCCCACAACTTCTTGTGACCTGACCCCCAATCTCCTGGGATTTGACCCGCACGTACTTACAGTGTGTGAGTGTGTGTGTGTGTGTGTGTGTGTGTGTGTGTGTGTGTGTGTGTGTGTGTGTGTGTGTGTGTGTGTGTGTGTGTGTGTGTGTGTGTGTGTGTGTGTGTATGTGTGTGTATGTGTGTGTGTGTGTGTGTGTGTGTGTGGTGTGTGGTGTGTGTGTGTGGTGTGAGTGTGTATGTGTGTGTGTGTGCGTGTGTGTGTGTGTGTGTGTGTGTGTGTGTGTGTGTGTGTGTATACTGACAACATGCTCGTGTACTCTTCGTGGCATGCAATAAGTAAGCAATATTTACAGAACAATGTAAAACACCATTAAATCATCCTCCACCATGCACACACACACGGAAGATAGATCCTCCAGTATTCCACATACATACCGAGGATAGATCCTCTACTATCTCACAAATATCGAGGATAGATCCTTCACTATCCCACACACATCGAGGACAGTGCCTCCACTATCCCACACAGAGATGTGCTCAGTTTTCTGTTGAAAGAGTTTAGATGTAAGTGTGTGATCATGGAGGCTCTAAACCAGCTAACAGAAGACAGTAGAAAGGTGACATAAAAATACAAACCAATCGCACTAACGTCGTCGCTCGTCATAAAACTCTATGAGAGGGTACTAAGAAGTCAACTTTCCAGTTTTATGGAGAGAAATTAGCACAAGCAGGTCAACATGGCTTTAAATCATAAAGATCATATCTCTCGCAACTACTCGACCTTTCTAAAAAAAAATCATGGAGTTACTGGAAGAACAATGAAAATGCCGGTGTTCTGTATATGCATTACAAAAAAAAAAACTTTGATATAGAGTGATTTCTCATAAAATAAGGTCACAATATTATAGGTGAGGTAGGAAGCGGGATATTCAATTTTCAAATAAAATAATCAGAAAGGCTTACAGTTAAAAAAAAAAAAAAAACAGAAAAAACAGTCTGCTGAAAAAACTCAATTCCTGTCTTGACGCTTTTACTGTTTTTCAACCTCACAGCAGACAACATCCTAAGTACATATTTGTGTCATTAATTGCAAGTGGAAAAACAAATTCAATTGTACTAGAATAAACGACTGAAAAGCTTCAGTGCCCTTGATTAGAAAACGGAAAACAATGCTCAAGTGTAACAGATTTCTATCGCTGCGATATAGAAAGGACAAAGAAAAGGAAACAGGCACTAGAGACAAGATGCAGCAGAGATTTTCATAGAACGGAGAAACAAGATGAAGATTTGGGAATGTTAATGATAAACTATCTAACGATAAGATAGCAGAATAGCAAAACAAATGTAGCCAGAGCCAGGAAAGTTATTGTAAGAATTAGAAGATGTTTTGAAAACAACTGATTGTACTTTACAGAGCAATTTTGCTCTCGCTTGGAATTCTGTTTAATGTTAATATCACCATTCAGGCAAGTGAGATATCCGAGCAGGAAAAAAATAAAATATATTTTTACTCGTACCATAGCATCAAGAAAACCCGCTAAACAACCGGGACCGTCTCTAAGCACTTTAAACTGACTATCTTGAACGGAGAGAGAGAGATTTCATAACTAATATAAGGAGGATACTTGAGGACCAGGTCCATAACCGACACATTAAAACAGCAATGTAGAAGAGATACGACAGGACTCAACAACAGTTCCAATGGCAAATAAGGGGCGCGGTAAATGCAATTATAAAACACTGTATCAACATTCCAGGTCCATGTTCTTCAAAGTTTTACCAGCAAATATACGAGATATTTTCGGAAATTGAAAAAGTCACTATATATGATGAATATGAGGCAGTTATAGCCTGGTTAATCAAGCTGTCACCAGGCAAGTCTGCCCTCACGTCAGGCTGCATGCGTAAACAAAAAATGCGGAACTGGTTACAAGTATTTCACAGGAGCGAAGTAAGCATCACTGAGTGACCTGATTCCCTCTGTTGCTGTACTGAGTGACCTGACCCAGTCAGGTTCTGTACTGAGAGACCTGACCCAGTCAGGTTCTGTACTGAGAGACCTGACCCAGTCAGGTTCTGTACTGAGAGACTTGACCCAGCCAGGTGCCCTAATGGGTGGTATAACCCCATCAGGTGCTCTACCGAGTGAAGTTCTACAGTCAAGTTATCTAAAGAGTGACGTAATCCAATCAGATACTCTCATGAGTAATGTAATCCAATCAGATGCTTTACTGAGTTGCATAATCCAATCAGGTGGTCTACTGAGTAATATAAAATCATCTGTTCTACTGAATGATGTGACCCACTCAGGTGATCTACTGAGTGATGTGACCCACTCAGGTGATCTACTGAGTGATGTGACCCACTCAGGTGATCTACTGAGTGATGTGAGTCACGTGACCCAACGGAGCAGGTGACCCAGTCTGGCCAGTCACGTCAAAGTGACATGACGTAAACAAGTGTTCTACTGAGCGACTTGGCTTTCAGTAGACGCCGCCTGCTACCTTTGGGTGTCCACTGGCACTTTAAATACAACAATGTGGAAAGAATGTGGTCCTCTTGGCGGTAGTACGAATGTTAACACAAACTTTTTCATGTGGCAACTCATTAATACTTAATTCCAGTACCTTTGTAAACAACTTATTAATTCTTAATTCTAGTACTTTTGTAAAAAACTTAATAATTCTTAATTCCGGTACCTTTGTAAATAACTCATTAATTAATAACTATGCTCAATAATGACCCATATGTTAGTCATTATTGAACAACTCATTAATACCTAATTCCAGTACATTTGTAAACAACTTATTAATTCTTAATTCTAGTACCTTTGTTAAAACTTATTAATTCTTAATTCCAGTAACTTTGTAAACAACTCATTATTTCTTCATTCCAGTAACTTTGTAAACAACTCATTATTTCTTAATTCCAGTAACTTTGTAAACAACTCATTATTGCTTCATTCCAGTAACTTTGTAAACAACTCATTATTGCTTCATTCCAGTAACTTTGTAAACAACTCATTGCTTCATTCCAGTAACTTTGTAAACAACTCATTATTGCTTCATTCCAGTAACTTTGTAAACAACTCATTATTTCTTCATTCCAGTAACTTTGTAAACAACTCATTATTGCTTCATTCCAGTAACTTTGTAAACAACTCATTATTGCTTCATTCCAGTAACTTTGTAAACAACTCATTATTTCTTCATTCCAGTAACTTTGTAAACAACTCATTATTGCTTCATTCCAGTAACTTTGTAAACAACTCATTATTTCTTCATTCCAGTAACTTTGTAAACAACTCATTATTTCTTCATTCCAGTAACTTTGTAAGCAACTCATTATTGCTTCATTCCAGTAACTCATTATTTCATTCCGGTAACTGTGTAAACAGCTAAGTAATTAATCCAGCAAACTTCTTAGCAAGCATAAGGTTGGGGCTCAGTCACTGTATCGTAAGGGTTCTTGAATGGAGATATCGCAGGTTGAAAGTAGACACACTTGTAGGATGGTAGATATATTGTCAGACTGAGATGGGAGATGGAGCCACAGTTACCTAGCCTGTTTACGTCTTGTAGGTCTGCCGCTGAGTGAGAGCGGGACAAAGGGATCACTGCCCATGTGTATGCCCATGACGTCACTCCAAGCCAAAGGCCTACGAGGGATCTCGTGTCTAAAGCACATGGAGGATACTAATATGCTATGCTATATAATACAGGGAATACAGGGATCAGCAACTATGCTGACAGCTCGGTCATGTTACGTATGTCGTCCCGACATACACTACTATCTATAGGCTGAACAGGCAGGCGGATCTGGGCTGATTCTATACAAATAACAAATGCATATATAACTTAGAACTAATGGATGGTACAACATGATTTTGACGTAATGGGTGTTAACGTAATCATTACAAACTATAAGAACAAATCATTATACAATATGGATGGAATTGATCGATCGATCTGTATTCATGCACTCTACGGATTCTGAGGAAGAATAATTATATACAAAGAAGTGTTTAACAGAAAGGCAGATTCGGTGCACGCAAATCTAGACTGTTAATTCTCAGAATACGGAGGGAACGTGAACACGAAAATTTCTGACAAACTGATCAGCTAATAATAAAACACACAGTTGACAAATTCATTCATCTCGGACATCTAATTATGCAGGCTGTTTACACTTAAACCCAATTCTGCGAGGGTGAGGTTTACGTATGCAGAATGGTTATCATCTCTGGGAGGATCGAATTCCTCTGCAATGGCTAACACATGCCTTGACTGAGAGAGATCTGAAGGAATATCTACAAAAGATACAACTACAATCACTAGTGACTGTGGAATTACTAATTCATCTGCTAGGAGTACTCAACTCGACTATTCGATACAGTAATTCTTGGCTCATTACAAAGTCACTAATGGATGCTGGTGGCTTCACAGTAAGAATAAGATCTTCCTGGAGCAGGAATCGAATCACACCAGAACACAAGGGATCTAGTCTTTGTGCAGTTTTGACATCCTCGACAGTAAATGGAGGATCTGCAGTAACTACACTAACGTGTCGCGATAAAGCATCTGCGACTACATTTGACTTGCCAGGTAAATTTTCAAAAGTGGGATTGAACTCTTGGATAGTCAAGGTCCATCTGGCTAACCTTCCAGTAGGCTGTTTGTTCTGGAATAAAGGTAACAGTTCTTCCTTACTGGAGGAAAGAACAAACTCGGTGGAGTGGATGACTCCCCCCGGTTGAAAAAATTAACGCTATAACACGCAATATGAGCAAGGGAGAACGAATCTACTATCTCAAACTGCAAACACAGGAGAAAAGAAATGAACACGGTGAACAATGCTGATATTCAATCTGAGTCGCACACAGTGACACGAGGTATCAGCTATAAAGAAACTACACTTACAACGTTAACATGTGAAAGTTACTCGAGAAATAACTTCTTACAATGCACTGATTACTGTCAACTAGGATGGGATCACCATCTGGAACATTAGGAACAACAACAGACACTCTAGTGAGAACACTAGCTGTAACAGAGACGTCTTTCTGCAGACAGCATGTCACATCAACAAGAGATGGCATTACTAGTTGCAAGTAATCGTTTTCTGACAAGGCATCCCCTGTGGAGAAACTACTACTCGAACTAGCAGTCATTGCAGGGATAGGCTGTGCACTCAAGGCAGTCTGAGTGTCCTCGGACACTTGAGGCAACGGAACACTATCCTGCAAGTCTGAAGGTATAGGTGGAACACAGACGGGAATGACAGAATTACTAGTGCCTGACCGCTCGGCTACGTTAATAAGTAATTCACGGATCTATAGGAACTTAATCTGAACTTCACATTTCGCAGCACTTTAACAAATCTCAGATACAAGCTGTGAGAACAAACACATTGCTCAAGGGCTAGGTATTGTCTTTCAGTCAGTAAGGGAATGTTGGTACTGTGGACTGATTCATATTGACTTTGACTGGAATGATACACTAAGTGAACGTTCAAAAGTGACTGGGACATCTTCTCAGTGAAAATACTGAAGGGCATAAGTCAAGAAAAATGGAGAGAATGACACAGTAAGCTTAAATGGAAAAAAAAATGCTTAACTATTCTGCATAAGTAATTAAAAATTGACAAGTTACACAGTAAGCAAAGAACTCACACAAGAATAATATGCAACTTAACAAACACTGAAAATCAAGAGAACTTGTACTTTGCTCAAATCTAATTTGCTCAACTTTTACTTTAAATTGAATAAATGGCACAGTGAGTTGTCTTTACTTTCAATGCAACAAGGAAAATACACAATAAAATAATAGAATGGACTCAATAAACTTGTGCAAAAATTAAAACAAACACACAATTCACTGAA
The DNA here is from genome assembly GCF_038502225.1 of Cherax quadricarinatus. NCBI lineage: Eukaryota > Metazoa > Arthropoda > Malacostraca > Decapoda > Parastacidae > Cherax > Cherax quadricarinatus. The sequence continues at coordinate 8,776,482 of NC_091322.1, read as the reverse complement.
ATAAAAATTAAAATGACAGACAGAATAAAATACTATGCACAGAACAGAGCATAAGAAACTGCACTGTAATAAACTGTATTGCACAACACTGAATAAAATTTTCTGCAAGAAAAACTTTAATAGCAACACAATATTTGCACAAGAATTATTGCAAAATGAGTCAATGTGCAATAATAAAAATTATAACACACAAGAAAAGAAATATATCAAGGAATGAACACTTTAACTCTTAACTGCACTTAAACAACAAGCAAAAGAACAATTTACTTTAAAAGGAGAACTTAAAAATTGCACTAAGAGTGAATTTGTTCAATAAGATATGAAAAATAATAGGTGCTAAAACACACAACAAAAAGAAATACAACACTTACAGTGATGCAGAACACAAAACATCAACATAAACTCAGTACTAGAATTTTCTTGCAATGAAACTTGATGTTTTTTAAAAAATTTTGTAAACAGATTTCTTGCTGGAGCTTTAAAAATGGCACTATTGTCTGTGGAAATAAGACAAATTAAACACTGGCTGAATAAAGGAATATGAACACAAGAATGTTCAACACACAGGGAACAAACAAAAATACACAATTGCTAGGAAGAAAAAAAAATAACAGACAACACTGAGTTGTGATGCAGGATATGAGGTGAAAAATTTACTGAGTTAATTCACTGGAATTCTGAAGTTTAAACACAAGTTCTATACTGCTCATATGTTGCACACACAACAAAGGAAACACTAAGTACTTACTTCAAGTGTGTATAAAAAGAAACACAACACAACAGATATAAAATAATACACGAAAATTAACACTGAATTAAGGAGATTAAAAGAAATTAATGCAATCAGTACATGATAAACACTGAGTCTGATCAAGAGTCACTGAATGTCACTAAGAGAAAAATTCACTGGGAACACAAAAGAAATGTCTCAACACTCGCAAATGTCTCTAAAAAAAAATATTATAGCTGTAACACTTGAAAAAATGAGATTGATGGATTGTTTATATCGTCTTGCTGCTGTCCTCTGCACAGATGATCGTAGAATTGCGCTTAAATCGGCGAGAGACAACACATAGGAGGCTTTTAAAGATGGCGCGCCACTCTCTAGCTCTTGACCCCCTATGTGGTCCTTAAAATATGGTGCTACAACCCTTAGCAATGCACCAAAACACTGATGAGGTTGGTGAGTTGTAATGGCCGACTGTAGCTGGGTTTGTGGGTAAAGCTGAGCGAGGCGTCTGGGACCGGCAATGGTGCGACACACGTGATCGTGAGTGGCTGGGCTTATGGGTTGAACGTCGTAAGCCTCACTGAGAAAACCCACACTGCCGCGAAGATAATTCTAAGCCGGCTGGCTTAGAAGAAACCCACGAAATACTACAACACCACAAGGATGACAAGGAGCACTCAGAATGCTTGGAACTTGAATCACAAGCGATGAAGACTAGTCACGTGGCTTGCCTGAGTACTGGGGTAAGACACCTGGGTTGGTTGCTAGCTGGCTTATCTTAACCCTTCACACAGAATAGCTTGATAACTTCACACGATGAGCACAGCAGGGGTGGAAGCTGGCTTGGCAGGCAAAATAATTGGAAGGAGTAGGCTAGGCTGGACTGGACTCGGGTGTTCTGACTCCCCCACCACAGACTGGAAGCTGGCTTATTTTGCAAACTCGGGTCAACCCCTCGGGAGTAATGCAAAAAAGCAGGAAACACTAATACAAAGAGACTGACCAGTGAATAATGTAGAAGCTGGTAGAGTAGCTGGCTTGAGGTAGCTGGATGGGGTGAACCTCGGTAGTCGGTAGGCCTACTGGTCACACGAAATGGCCGTCTTGCTGGTCGACAATTTTATCTCCAGAAATCGCTGTAATCGTCAGAATTACAGGCTCACCGCTGTCACCATTTATCGTAAGGGTTCTTGAATGGAGATATCGCAGGTTGAAAGTAGACACACTTGTAGGATGGTAGATATATTGTCAGACTGAGATGGGAGATGGAGCCACAGTTACCTAGCCTGTTTACGTCTTGTAGGTCTGCCGCTGAGTGAGAGCGGGACAAAGGGATCACTGCCCATGTGTATGCCCATGACGTCACTCCAAGCCAAAGGCCTACGAGGGATCTCGTGTCTAAAGCACATGGAGGATACTAATATGCTATGCTATATAATACAGGGAATACAGGGATCAGCAACTATGCTGACAACTGGTTTCATTATGAGCTTCTGTAATCTTTACGAGGACAGAGTTGCGCAGTCACAGGGGAGGGGTACTAATGGGTTAATGACCACGAAAGCACCATAGATTAAGAAATCTATCATATATACCGAAAAAAAATTATTGCTAAAAACGATTTCTTTTATTTTTTTTCAGCATCTTATGATTTTTAAACCTTCCCCTAGATTGAAATCCTGGCTTATACGTTTCCGTCAAGATTGCAATCCTGGCATAAGTCCCCCCCCCCATCCACCCCAGGATTGAAATCTTGTCTGCGTGGCTGTTAGAATAAGAATTATCTATCTTCCACAGGATGAACATGGGCTGTAGAGAACCTCCATTAAATCTCAACCTTTTATCTCATCTTCGTGTGTACACAAGATGATCTTGGTAAAAGAGACACAAATGCAGTATAACAGGATCCTTTATTGACGACGTTTCGCCCACGCAGTGAGATTTATCAGGATCACTCCTAATGAAGCCAGCATTATATAACATTTATCTCTTTTTGCCATCGTGTCGATGTTTAATACTATCTATCTCTCTAAGATGATCACGTCAGATCCTGACCACTTTCATCGTCACTTGCAACACCGTGTATCTTCCTTGATTTTTCATAAAATTACATTATCTCCCTGAAATGAGAATTTCACCATATCGTGAAAGTAGCAAATTGTGCGACGGGTATTGCGACCGAGTTGTCAGCCTTAAATTTGCAAGTCAATGATTGTGCCGACTTATACACAGAAGGTCGAAAAAAAATTTTTACGTGGGCAACCACAGGTCATACTGTGTTCCTTCGCTTCGTACATCTTGAATTACTGTGAAGAGTCCCTCATCTCTACATTTTTGGGTCAGGAGGAAAGAGAGAAGGAAAGGGAATGGATGGAAGAGAGGGTTAGGGGGGTGAAGTGTCATGTGTTGGAGGAAGGATAGTTACCACTCCCGTACCTCTGGAATACCAGGTACCGGCAATGGTATACAGTATTGAGATGATGAATTGAACACCTGTGCAACACCTGGGTATCTTTGTTCTGATGACGTGTCTCCAACCAATGCTTTTTTTTTAATTCAATAGAGATTATTGGAGGTGTTGAAACTGGAACCAGTTGATAAGGTAATCAGTCCCTCAGCCTAGCTGAAGGTATTCACTAACATAGTCTTGATTAATCCGAAGCTTAGGCAGAAAGATGGCCGCTTATATAGGAGTCAGATGAGGTCCAGCAGTTGAAAAGAATGTCACCGTAGGTGGGACCCACTAGTACAAGGAGGTCATGCCCAAGAGCTGGGTCAGAGGTCAGCAAACAGGTTGAAGATGTGTTCAGCTAGAGGTGCCGCCGCTGCTTTTACATTGCTAAACTAGCTAACAAACATAAATATATACGCCAAGTGCAAAGGAAGGGCAAACGAAATTTTTTAGAGGTCCTGTAGACCAACCGAGATTACAGATTTATCTGTGGAAATAAACGCTAATGACAAATACTGAAGACAGAGAGTGAAGAGAGACACTGCAGGCAGATACTGAAGGCAGATACTGAAGGCAGATACTGAAGGCAGATACTGAAAGCAGATAATGAAGGCAGATACTGAAGACAGATACTGAAGGCAGATACTGAAGGCAGATACTGAAGGCAGATACTGAAGGCAGATACTGAAAGCAGATAATGAAGGCAGATACTGAAGACAGATACTGAAGGCAGATACTGAAAGCAGATACTGAAGGCAGATACTGCAAGCAGATACTGAAGGCAGATACTGCAAGCAGATACTGAAGACAGATACTGAAAACAAACAGATACTGAAGATCCTGAAGACAGATGCTAAAAATACCGAAGAGAAACAGATACTAAAGATACTGAAGTAAAACAGATGCTAAATATACTGAAGATAAACAGAAACTAAAGATAAAAAGATACCGAAAAACAAACAGACACTGAAAACAAAGTGAAAAATCAAACTGACTGAAGACAAACAATGTGAAGGGAGAGTCGGGTGGGTTAATTTTTGGTTTAAACTTATCTACTGCATTATTACAACTTGCTACTGTCGTATGACACAAATAATAATTGTAGCGTAAATAAAACTATTTATTGTCAGCTGTCCACATAATTCAGTGTCACTGACCATCATGACAGCAAAATTCAACGAAAGGGGAAATATCCCTCACCAGTTATGCCGAATGATATGGTCGGGTTCTTAGGGAGGAGGATACGGGTAAGGGGTGAGTTGAGAAGGAGAGGGGTTAGGGGGTGAGTGGGTAAGGATAGGGGTTAGGGGGTGAGTGGGGATGGATAGAGGTTAGGTGGGTTAGTGGGGAAGGATAGGGGTTAGGGGGTGAGTGGGGAAGGATAGGGGTTAGGGGGTGAGTGAGGAAGGATAGGGGTTAGGGGGTGAGTGGGGAAGGGTAAGGGGGTTAAAGTAACGGTGGAACAAGGACGACTGGGTGAGCAACGCCGACAGTGACATAGTTGATCAAGTCCTATCACCTTCTATCTTTATCCCCTATTACTTTTTTCCTTCCTTCCTCTTCTACCCCTCGTGTTCCCATTACTCACCTTCCCTTCCTCTCCTTCTCCATTTCCCTTCCCCCCCTTTGAATTTTACTTCTTTCACTTCTCTGGTTTTCTTGTTCCTCACCTTACACGATCTTTCCTTGCTTTATCTGCTTCCTCCTTGTCTCCTTTCCTCCCTACCTGCTTTCATTTTTCCCCCTTCATTCAGTCGTCTTCTCGTTCCTCTCTCATTCCTTTCCGTTCCTCCCACCTTGCTGCCTTCTCACCATCCCTTCCTTTCTTCATATTCTCCCTAATTTTATCTCTCTATCAGTTCCTGCCTCATTCCTTCACAAAGACTGTTACTGCAAGTAAACTTGGTAGTCTTAACAACAGTATAATAATAATAATAATTAGAAGAAGGAAAGAAGAAGAAGAAGAATTATCATAACCGCTGCCAGTGGTACAGACGTCCTGAGAGGCGTTACAATGCACACCATCTCGAGTAGACTTAAAAGACTGATACTAAGACTATAAAACACCTGGTCTTGGAGGTGTTTAAGCTTAATGTAATTACAAGACATTATCTGATAAGCAGAAACATACATAACATCTGGACACACTTCATAAACCAGAAGAATTGGTTAGTAATTTTATTTCATTGTGTATGATTGAAAATATTAATAGTTGGATAAGCAGGATAAAAACCCAATGATGATGAGGATAAGAAGCAATAGTAATAATAGTGTAGTAATGGTTAAACATAATAAATTATAAATCTGAGACAGAATTAGAGACAAAGAGCACACGGCGTAATTAATAACAGCAGTAAAATGTAATAAGTTAAGAACAATGAAAGAAAACTGGAGACATGGTTTGCTCTCAGGAATTATATGGAATGTTTTCATTCAATATCTAGGGTGAGTTTTTTGGTAATCAGTCGGATGTAAACCTTATTTTTAGGTCATCGTTATCTATGTTCCTTATTGCCCTGGGTAACTGACCTTGATGATGTAAAGGTTATCTCATCATCGTTCCTTATTGCCCTGGGTAACTGACCTTGATGATGTAAAGGTTATCTCATCATCGTTCCTTATTGCCCTGGGTAACTGACCTTGATGATATAAAGGTTATCTCATCATCGTTCCTTATTGCCCTGGGTAACTGACCTTGATGATATAAAGGTTATCTAATCATCAAAGAGTTTCCGATGTTGTGTGGCCTTAGGTAGTGTGTTGATATGAGGGAAAGGAAAGGCTCAGAATGCTACCTTGTTGACACCGAAATTTACAGGCAGGGTACTGGAAGACGTGTAGTCATGGTTACACGAGGTTGTCACTTACTAAGGTATGATTGAAAGTACTGATATGTATTCATTCTTGAGTGCAGAATAATTTAATTCCTGTAGGAAAATATTGTGCTCATCGGTATAGAATGCCTTATGCAGGCCAATAAGAAGTTCAATAGCATGTTCAGTTGTGCTGAATGAACCGCATCAAGAATTTTTAATGTCTGGAGAACAGGGATGGTGGTACCGAAAGTATTTCAACAGTCACTTACACACAGTTCTAGAAGAAATATTTCCTCAGTAAATGTCTAACCTGCACCTAAGCGTCTTTGTGTACATTTTTAATAATGCGCCAGGTTTTTAGGTCTGAATCTAAGTTAAGAAGCATAATGTGTCTGGTTAAGTATATGTATAGCTGTTTGTAGATTACTTTTCAAATACTTCGTTGTGTTCTTAGAATATATATTGATCTGGAGGCCAGATATTATCCCGGAGCTTTTGAGAATATCTGGACAGATTTGCCCTTTAAGTGAGTTGTCAAAAAAGTATTACAATAACTCAAGTAGTATTATCATGTGTAGTTTATTTTAGATAACTGAAGGAACGTCAGACATATTGCTAGCAGAATTTTTAAGAGATTTTATTATTGTAGTTATTTTTGAGGAAGTGGCAGACGCCAGGTAAAAGATTGATTAAGACACATTGTGCATCAGTTAGGTATCTTTATTGTTGAAACGTTTCGCCTGCACAGTAGGCGAAACGTTTCAAATACAGAGGCAGTAGGTGTAGTAGCGAAATAAAGATAATGTAATCAGTCCATCAACCTTGGAGAAAAAAGTATTTGATATAGTCAGTCCCTCAGCCTGGAGAAGAATTCAGTTCCATGGTCTGGAACGATATCCTTCCAGACCATGGAACTGAAATCTTGGTGGGAGTCTCTGGTATATTATTGGTACGATTAATGCCTATGGCAGAGAAATTATTATACTTCTTCACAGCATCAGTAGCTGAGTGGGAGGATTCACTTACTTTGGAGAGGGTTAATTGTTTGTTTACTGGAGAGAGTTTTGCAAGGTTTTTAATATCTCCTTTTGAACCATCGAATCTAGTTGAACAGTAATTTTTGGGCTCTTCTAAGTATACCTGTTAGGGTTTTAGAGTACCGTGCTTCACTAATTCCTTGGAGATGAGGCCTAGCCAATATTTCTTTTCATTATCACATTTGTATTAACGTTGGTAGAATTACCGACAATCTGTTAGGTAAAAGAACACAAGTGCAAATAATGCGACATTTTATTTTGGCAACGTTTCGCTCTCCAGGAGCTTTTTCAATCAGTTACCGGTAACGGCTTGACAAAGCTCCTGGAGAGTGAAACGTTGCCACAATAAAATGTTGCATTAGTTGCACTTGTGTCCTTTTACCTAACATCACATTTCTTGCTGACTGACCCCAGCAAACGTGTTTTGTGAGGCAGTAGTTATTTTGTCTCTCCTGTTGTCTCAGTTTTGTCTGGCAGTGTACATTATGGTGTTGTTTAGTAATGTTGACAGTTTCCTACTCCAGAATTTACATGATGGTTAACATTCACCTACTCTACCAGTGTATACGTTTAATGGCATCGGTAAATTTATGGAATCTAAAAGCATTTTTTCGTGTTTTGAATGGGCTTTTAGTATTGGTAGTGATTAGAAAGGTAAGGCAACGGTCAGTGGTCGTGTCAGTCACTGTAGCTGCCTGCACCCCGAGATGCTTTTATGTTGCTTCAGATACGAACCAGAACAGAAGCAGATCTCTCACAGGTCTAGTGACTCAGCTTATTTGGTGGCAGGAATATATTTTGTTTTGGAAGCTTGACACTTGTTGCTTATTTCTTTGGCAACGGTATATGCTGTCACCAGCAATTATTGGATAACTGTTCTTGATTTTGTTGTTTATCATGTTTCTCTGTCACTATCACTCTACTTTATCGCGAATAATAACACGATCGTAAAGGGAACAGGTAGAATACGAACTCACGGCATTTTAATGTGAAAACATCTCGACCACTAGGCACTTTGTCAATTCACACAGACAACAAGACATGGGTAGTTATAGGGGTTGGAGAGATGCTGGGATGAAAGCAAGAGGTCACGAAGTCTAGAAGTAGCCAGCCGAGTGAGCGAGTGAGGTTAAGATGATGTCAGTGTCAGGTACTGGGAGAATAAACCTTGTTAAAATGTTAGTGATTGTGATTTACCCTGAGTTTTGATTAATATTACTGGTTGTAGCATTTACTGCTGATTCTAAATAAAGTCTTCTGTGATTGTCACTTTTTTTTTTGTAGTTAAATCTTGCGTTTCTCTGTAGTGTGAATGCATTTTTAGTGTCGTATCTACTCTCTCACACGCATACATATATATACACAGATGCATACATTCATACACACACAAACACACATACACAGATGTACACATGCTAATACAAACACACACACACACACACACACACACACACACACACACACACACACACACACACACACACACACACACACACACAGTGTCTAATCGACATGTGCCTAGGACAAAATGGTAACTAACAGAAGCTTGGACTCGACCCCTGCAACCTCAACTAGGTGAGTACACACATAGAGTTGTCAGTGGAATAGCCTAGAAAGTGACGTAGTGGAGGCGGGAACCATACATTGTTTTAAGACGAGGTTTGATGAAGCTCATGGAGCAGGGAGAGAGAGGACCTAGTAGCAATCAATGAAGAGGCGGGACCAGGACCTATGGCTCTACCCCTGCAACCACAAATAGATGAGTACACACACACAGCTTTACAGAACCCCAGACTGAATCTCTTGGGTTTATAATGACATCCTAGACATTGGCAAGTACTGAGGCCCGCTAGTCTACCCTCCCAATGTGTTGTGGTAAGGTGAAGTTGACATGAGTGAATACTGCGTTAGATGCACACAACTAGAAAGACGGGCGTGGTCACTATGACGAGATCGTGCAATGAAGGTGGAGTTCTGGGTGATGGGGGGTTAGGGAGAACCAGGGAGGGGTTGGGATGATGGGAGTTACGGAGAACCAGGGAGTGGTTGGGGTACCAGGGAGGACTTGGGGAGCTGGGGGTATGAAGAACCAGGGAGGACTTGGGGTGATAGAGGTATGGAGAACCAGGGAGGGGTTTCGGTGATAGGGGTATGGAAAACCAGGGAGGACTTGGGGTGATGGGGGTATGAAAAACCAGGGAGGACTTGGGGTGATGGGGGTATGGAGAACCAGGGAGAATTTGGGGTGATGGGGGTATGAAGAACCAGGGAGGACTTGGGTTGATGGGGTTATGGAGAACCAGGGAGAACTCGGGGTGATGGGGGTATGGAGAACCAGGGATGACTTGGGGGTGATGGGGGTATGGAGAACAAGGGAGAGGGTTAGGGTACTGGGCGAGGGTATGGGGATCGAAGGGAATATGGGGTTGGTTGGTAGTTTAGATCAGGGTGATCCAACTTCTTCAACACCAAGGGCCACTTCACCACTAAACTTAAAAGTAGAGGGCCAAAAATTATATATATATATATATATATATATATATATATATATATATATATATATATATATATATATATATATATATATACATATATGCTACCGAACACTGAGTGCAGCTTTAGGGCAAAGTCTCTCAATCCTCAACTTCCAAAAACTCTCATGTTTTTATTTTTCTTTGCCAGCAACAGTGGGTCAGACTGCAGTTAACACAGTTCAAGCTGAAGTTCTGGTAACTGTGTCTCCACACTAACTTCTATGAGGTTAAATAAAAGGAGACTGGGTTTCAGTTATTCAAAGTCTCTAAATCTTTTCTCAAACTCACTAGATAAAATTTCAATTTTTCTGACAAAGCATGAGAACTCTGACTCGAAATCATCTGTCATGCGTTCACGACAAGAAGTAAAATGTGTAAGATCATTCTATCTTAAACACACACTGAATAGCTACTGCGTCTTGCGGAAAGCTTCAATGTGTCCAACTAGTTGAGAAATATTTAGTTGTTTGCTTTGTAAGCTCAGATTCAGCACATTCAAGTGGGCTCTCATGTCTGTTAGAAATGTTAGTATGCAAAGAAAGTCTTTATCTTGAAGCTCAGTTTGCTACACCTGTGTATTGCTCAGCTGTTCATTTTGAAGAAATGAAAGGATATCTTTCCTAGGTTGAAAGAAATGCTGGAGTATTTTTCCAGCACTCAGCCACCTGATACTTAAGTACTGTGGTAGGTCATTAAATTCTGCATTCAGTCTTCAGGGAAAGATGCGAATTTTCTGTGTCTCTGTGACTTATTTACTGCCTCTTATTTATTTCACTATGATGACAACACTCTGCATGACGTCACTCATCTGTAATACCTTGCCACATAATGCTTCTTGGTAGATAATGCAGTGTAGTGTGGTACATTCAACTCTATTTCCCTTCAGCAAGCCAACTAGTCCCACAATACCTCCAGTCATAGCTCTTGCACCATCTGTTACAATATTTCACATACATAACCTTAGCGTTGCAGAAACTTCATTGTTTTTAACAGAAGGAAATTCAGCAAATCAGTATATTAATATGAGTGTTCGGGGGCCACAAAAAAGTCAACCCGTGGGCCCGTAGTTGGATACAATATTTGAAGAGCACTTCCACTATATAGATCATTCAACATTCTTGGCATGAAAATAAACGATAAAATTAACAAAAAATAAAAATTACTAGAAGAAAAAATACGCAAGACAAACAATACTACCACACGTCGGTAATTATAAAATCCATGACCAAAAAAAAAAGAAAGATCTAAGCCATCGCCAAACTGTTAAAACCAGTTAAAATATATGATCACAGTCGGCTGCACACCAGAGGCTTTCTGATCGGCTATCAGGAATTATTAGATTAAACCTTAAGTGCATAAACCCGGCATCATAGCTGGGTTTATACATCCACATCTCCCTTGTTGGAGATTTGTAACGCGTCAGGTTCGAACCTGACGTGTTACAAATACATTTTTAGACATTCACACGACGCTGAGAACAATAGACGCTAGACACCTCATCCTGGAAAAAAATGCACAATAGTACAATGTTTTGTTTTTTTTTGCTGATAATACGACAGAGATGGTATTAGCTAAAGAATTCTCTGCTAGAGCCAATATTAGTCAAAAAGTTAGACAGTAGATTGCAAATAACTAAGTTACTGAGGGACTCTCATAAAGGAAATAAAATAAGAAAATAGAAAGAATCAAAGAAGTAGAACAACACACAAATGAGATGACAAAGAAAATACAAGAAAAGCAAGCATCTGCAACTGAAAATAACATTTACATAAATAAAACACAAGGAAGAATTAAAAAAAGCTAATGACATCAAGGAATTTGAGAGTTATAAGGAGATACAAATCAAATAAGATCTTTCTGAGGAGGAGAGGGTGAAAATAAGATTTTATAAACATTGGTAAGAAGTTAAATTGACTTGGAAAATCCTAGAGGGACTAGTCCCAGATTTGCACACGAAAAACACTCCCTAGGAAAGCAGGGAGTGGAACATCCCCTCAATGAAAAGCAGCGGCACTACGAGTACGTTAAGAGACAATACAGCAAGTGTCAGAGGCCCAAGACTATTCAACAGCCTCCCAGCATACATAAGGGGGATTACCAATAGACCCCTGGCTGTCTTCAAGGAGCTGGACAGGCACCTAAAGTCAGTATCTGACCAGCCGGACTGTGGTTCGTACACCAGTTTCCGTGCTGCCAGCAGTAACAGCCTGGTTGATCAGACCCTGATCCACCACAAGAACTGGTCACGGACAGGGCCGCGGGGGTGTTGACCCCCGAAATCCCCTCCAGGTATACTTCAAGGGGGTAGAAGAATTTTTTTTTTTTACAGAGTAACAGTAGTAGTATAATATGTTTATTATGCACCCCATACCCATCCTGTGGGCGGTAGTCACCACATACCCATCCTGTGGGCGGTAGTCACCACATACCCATCCTGTGGGCGGTAGTCACCACATACCCATCCTGTGGGCGGTAGTCACCACATACCCATCCTGTGGGCGGTAGTCACCACATACCCATCCTGTGGGCGGTAGTCACCACATACCCATCCTGTGGGCGGTAGTCACCACATACCCATCCTGTGGGCGGTAGTCACCACATACCCATCCTGTGGGCGGTAGTCACCACATACCCATCCTGTGGGCGGTAGTCACCACATACCCATCCTGTGGGCGGTAGTCACCACATACCCATCCTGTGGGCGGTAGTCACCACATACCCATCCTGTGGGCGGTAGTCACCCCATACCCATCCTGTGGGCGGTAGTCACCACATACCCATCCTGTGGGCGGTAGTCACCACATACCCATCCTGTGGGCGGTAGTCACCACATACCCATCCTGTGGGCGGTAGTCACCACATACCCATCCTGTGGGCGGTAGTCACCCCATACCCATCCTGTGGGCGGTAGTCACCACATACCCATCCTGTGGGCGGTAGTCACCACATACCCATCCTGTGGGCGGTAGTCACCACATACCCATCCTGTGGGCGGTAGTCACCACATACCCATCCTGTGGGCGGTAGTCACCCCATACCCATCCTGTGGGCGGTAGTCACCACATACCCATCCTGTGGGCGGTAGTCACCCCATACCCATCCTGTGGGCGGTAGTCACCCCATACCCATCCTGTGGGCGATAGTCACCACATACCCATCCTGTGGGCGGTAGTCACCACATACCCATCCTGTGGGCGGTAGTCACCCCATACCCATCCTGTGGGCGGTAGTCACCACATACCCATCCTGTGGGCGGTAGTCACCACATACCCATCCTGTGGGCGGTAGTCACCACATACCCATCCTGTGGGCGGTAGTCACCACATACCCATCCTGTGGGCGGTAGTCACCCCATACCCATCCTGTGGGCGGTAGTCACCACATACCCATCCTGTGGGCGGTAGTCACCCCATACCCATCCTGTGGGCGGTAGTCACCCCATACCCATCCTGTGGGCGGTAGTCACCCCATACTCATCCTGTGGGCGGTAGTCACCCCATACCCATCCTGTGGGCGGTAGTCACCACATACCCATCCTGTGGGCGGTAGTCACCACATACCCTTCCTGTGGGCGGTAGTCACCACATACCCATCCTGTGGGCGGTGGTCACCCCATACCCATCCTGTGGGCGGTAGTCACCACATACCCATCCTGTGGACGGTAGTCACCCCATACCCATCCTGTGGGCGGTAGTCACCCCATACCCATCCTGTGGGCGGTAGTCACCACATACCCATCTTGTGGGCGGTAGTCACCCCATACCCATCCTGTGGGCGGTAGTCACCACATACCCATCCTGTGGGCGGTAGTCACCCCATACCCATCCTGTGGGCGGTAGTCACCCCATACCCATCCTGTGGGAGGTAGTCACCACATACCCATCCTGTGGGCGGTAGTCACCACATACCCATCCTGTGGGCGGTAGTCACCACATACCCATCCTGTGGGCGGTAGTCACCACATACCCATCCTGTGGGCGGTAGTCACCACATACCCATCCTGTGGGCGATAGTCACCACATACCCATCCTGTGGGCGGTAGTCACCCCATACCCATCCTGTGGGCGGTAGTCACCACATACCCATCCTGTGGGCGGTAGTCACCACATACCCATCCTGTGGGTGGTAGTCACCCCATACCCATCCTGTGGGCGGTAGTCACCCCATACCCATCCTGTGGGCGGTAGTCACCCCATACCCATCCTGTGGGCGGTAGTCACCACATACCCATCCTGTGGGCGGTAGTCACCACATACCCATCCTGTGGGCGGTAGTCACCACATACCCATCCTGTGGGCGGTAGTCACCCCATACCCATCCTGTGGGCGGTAGTCACCACATACCCATCCTGTGGGCGGTAGTCACCACATACCCATCCTGTGGGCGGTAGTCACCACATACCCATCCTGTGGGCGGTAGTCACCCCATACCCATCCTGTGGGCGGTAGTCACCACATACCCATCCTGTGGGGGGTAGTCACCACATACCCATCCTGTGGGCGGTAGTCACCACATACCCATCCTGTGGGCGGTAGTCACCACATACCCATCCTGTGGGCGGTAGTCACCACATACCCATCCTGTGGGCGGTAGTCACCCCATACCCATCCTGTGGGCGGTAGTCACCACATACCCATCCTGTGGGCGGTAGTCACCACATACCCATCCTGTGGGCGGTAGTCACCCCATACCCATCCTGTGGGCGGTAGTCACCCCATACCCATCCTGTGGGCGGTAGTCACCACATACCCATCCTGTGGGCGGTAGTCACCCCATACCCATCCTGTGGGCGGTAGTCACCACATACCCATCCTGTGGGCGGTAGTCACCCCATACCCATCCTGTGGGCGGTAGTCACCCCATACCCATCCTGTGGGCGGTAGTCACCACATACCCATCCTGTGGGCGGTAGTCACCCCATACCCATCCTGTGGGCGGTAGTCAAAAGATTACAGAGGTACATAATTGGTCCAGGGACTGGACTCCAAAGTTTTGATAGCTGAGCAAGTTACAGAGGTAATGAACTCACAATTTACAAAGGTAATGAACTCACAATTTACAAAGGTAATGAACTCATAATTTACAAAGGTAATGAACTCACAATTTACAAAGGTAATGAACTCACAATTTAAAAAGGTAATGAACTCATAATTTACAAAGGTAATGAACTCACAATTTACAAAGGTAATGAACTCCAGGTAGGTCTGGTCACAATCATGACAAGTTACAAAGGTATTTACAGATTACAGAGGTACGTAATGGGTCCAGGGACTGAGCCAGAGTAACAGATCCATACAAACTTATTAAATGTTTGTTCACAGAAATGGCAACGAGATGAAGATAATGTTGACACAAATGGAGAAAAAAGTCATCACTGAGAATAATACATATTTGAAGATTTTTGTACACTAATATAACTGGAGTAATCCAACAAAAATAGAACTTAGGGATATTATAACTGAAAAGAAACCCGATATAATTTGTCTAACTAAAACCAAACTGAAAAAAAGATATTTTAAATGGTAATGTATTTGAGATAAATAAGTTAGTGTGAGGAAGAGACAGCAGAGAAGGGAAGATGATGTTTGGTAATATTGGAAAAAGACTCAAGTTATGTAAAGTGATATACAAAATACTGAAAATGTTGATATTTTAGGATTAAGACTACAAAGTAAAGAAGAAAAACTCTTAATTATAAATGTATATAACCCAACATTTAATAATAATTGTGAAAGAGAAGAGTTGGATAAGATAAATGAGGGATTACGTAATATTCTTAGGGAACTATTGATAAAAGTGACCGTGAAAGGAAAAGTTACTGGAACTACAGATTTTAACTGTAAATAAATAAATTGGGCAGCTTATGTGAGGGCGGAACTGTAACTAAATGTTCATTACATTACTTCACTTTAATGGCAGTTTTTATGCATCAAAATAGAAATGATGCGACAAGAATGAGAGGCAGCAACACACCATCAATGAGAGGCAGCAACACACCATCAATGAGAGGCAGCAACACACCATCAATGAGAGGGAGGAACACACCATCAATGAGAGGCAGCAACACACCATCAATGAGAGGCAGCAACACACCATCAATGAGAGGCAGCAACACACCATCAATGAGAGGCAGCAACACACCATCAATGAGAGTCAGCAACACACCATTAATGAGAGTCAGCAACACACCATCAATGAGAGTCAGCAACACACCATCAATGAGAGGCAGCAATACACCATCAATGAGAGTCAGCAACACACCATCAATGAGAGGCAGCAATACACCATCAATGAGAGTCAGCAACACACCATCAATGAGAGTCAGCAACACACCATCAATGAGAGTCAGCAACACACCATCAATGAGAGGCAGCAACACACCATCAATGAGAGTCAGCAACACACCATCAATGAGAGTCAGCAACACACCATCAATGAGAGTCAGCAACACACCATCAATGAGAGGCAGCAACACACCATCAATGACAGGCAGCAACACACCATCAATGAGAGTCAGCAACACACCATCAATGAGAGGCAGCAACACACCATCAATGAGAGGCAGCAACACACCATCAATGAGAGTCAGCAACACACCATCAATGAGAGGCAGCAACACACTATCAATGAGAGGCAGCAACACACCATCAATGAGAGGCAGCAACACACTATCAATGAGAGGCAGCAACACACCATCAATGAGAGTCAGCAACACACCATCAATGAGAGTCAGCAACACACCATCAATGAGAGTCAGCAACACACCATCAATGAGAGTCAGCAACACACCATCAATGAGAGTCAGCAACACACCATCAATGAGAGTCAGCAACACACTATCAATGAGAGGCAGCAACACACCATCAATGAGAGGCAGCAACACACCATCAATGAGAGGCAGCAACACACCATCAATGAGAGGCAGCAACACACCATCAATGAGAGGCAGCAACACACCATCAATGAGAGGCAGCAACACACCATCAATGAGAGTCAGCAACACACTATCAATGAGAGGCAGCAACACACCATCAATGAGAGTCAGCAACACACCATCAATGAGAGGCAGCAACACACCATCAATGAGAGGCAGCAACACACTATCAATGAGAGGCAGCAACACACCATCAATGAGAGTCAGCAACACACCATCAATGAGAGGCAGCAACACACCATCAATGAGAGGCAGCAACACACCATCAATGAGAGGCAGCAACACACCATCAATGAGAGTCAGCAACACACCATCAATGAGAGTCAGCAACACACCATCAATGAGAGTCAGCAACACACCATCAATGAGAGGCAGCAACACACCATCAATGAGAGGCAGCAACACACCATCAATGAGAGGCAGCAACACACCATCAATGAGAGGCAGCAACACACCATCAATGAGAGGCAGCAACACACCATCAATGAGAGGCAGCAACACACCATCAATGAGATGTTCAAGACAAAATACAAAAAATAAATGATGGCAAAATCACTGAGGTAGAGGAGGAAATGTGTGAGGCATTAAAGAAGATATTTTTCATGATAGGACATTTTAATGTCAGACAAACAGCTGAATTACAGGATACTGAAAGAATTAAAGAATAATGCAAGAAACTGTTACTAGATGCTGAGAAGAAAAACGTATAGGACCAGGCGGGATAACACCCACCAGGTCTTAAAGAAATGTGTAGATGAATTATGTTATCCACTTTGGAAAAAAATTAATTTCACTACAGGAATATAAATTAGTAAACACGTGGAAATTGACTCATACTGTGCCACTGTCCACATATTTTAAAAATGTGACAGCGAAGACCGTTAAAGGTAAGGTCGGACTTTTTGTCAAGCGTTGTTGTTAGGTTATTGTAAAAAATAACATAAGAGAATACATATTAACTGATAAAAATTGTTTCTCGGTCTGCACATTCGTGTATATTAGATTTATCATTATTAAGTAATGTTGATAGTTATTATGACAAGAAGGACTTCTCTAGTAGGTGAGAGATTGGAGGTCGACTGCAACGCTCCTCTTATCTTACACGATGTTTACATCTTGACTCCTTTCTTTAAGATCGTCACGTTCAGTAATGTTAGCTTCCCCGCGTATGTCAACCAGGTTCCTAAATGTGTGCTAGTGCGTGTGTGAACGTTAATGCTGGCTGCTGTGTGCAGTGAGCATCCAGCTTCTACCAGCTACCAACCAGTTGTCAAGCCCACCTTGACCGCTGGGGAACAGAAAGCAAAACAAGCGTTATAACTAGTTGCCGACCTCGCCTTGACGAGTCATCTGACCTGACCTCTTCTAGTCAGAAAAAATGAAGATAATATATATCCTTCAGGTTTTTACCTCAAGCACATTTATTCTATTCTCCGAGGCTGTGGGTCCCCAGCCAGAACTAAAAATGGAACCTCCCTAGATATATATATATAGATATATATATATATATATATATATATATATATATATATATATATATATATATATATATATATATATATATATATATATATATGTTCCGCAAAATTCATTCTGAACCAAATTAAAAAAATTTATTTCATTGTGTTGTGTTTGTTTATTATCCGGCCTTATACAGCAGGTTAAGTTCTGGACAACTGCTGTAAAGTGAAATTCGCTGTAAAGTGAATCATATTTTTTTTTCACTTTTAAATGAATATAGCAATATAGCTAGACCTATGAAAGGTTGAACTCACACCCAACCATCACCACACACACACCCAACCATCACCACTCACACTCAACCATCACCACACACACACTCAACCATCACCACACACACACTCAACCATCACCACTCACACCCAACCATCACCACTCACACTCAACCATCACCACACACACACTCAACCATCACCACTCACACTCAACCATCACCACTCACACTCAACCATCACCACTCACACACTCAACCATCACCACTCACACTCAATCATCACCACCACTCACACCCAACCATCACCACTCACACCCAACTATCACCATTCACACCCAACTATCACCATTCACACCCAGCCATCACCACTCACACCCAACCATCACTACTCACACTTAACCATCACCACTCACACTCAACCACCATCACTCACACTCAACCATCACCACTCACACTCAACAATCATCACTCACACCCAACCATCACCACTCATACTCAACCATCACCACTCACACTCAACCATCACTACTCACACTCAACCATCATCACTCACACTCAACCATCACCACTCATACACAACCATCACCACTCATACTCAACCATCATCACTCACACTCAACCATCACCACTCACACTCAACCATCACTACTCACACTCAACCATCACAGCTCACACTCAACCATCGCCACTCACACTCAATCATCACCACTCACATTCAACCATCACCACTCACACTCAACCATCACCACTCATACTCAACCATCACCACTCACACTCAACCATCACCACTCACACTCAATCGTCACCACTCACACTCAACCATCACCACTTACACTCAACCATCACCACTTACACTCAACCATCACCACTCATACCCAAGCATCACCACTCACACCCAGCCATCACCACTCACACTTAACCATCATCACTCACACTCAAGCATTACCCTCATACTCAAGCATCACCACTCACACTCAACCATCACCACTCACCCATCACCACTCGTACATCACCACTCAACCATCACCACTCGTACATCACCACTCAACCATCACCACTCACCCATCACCACTCGTACATCACCATTCAACCATCACCACTCACCCATCACCACTCGTACATCACCACTCAACTATCACCACTCGTACATCACCACTCAACCATCACCACTCACCCATCACCACTCGTACATCACCACTCACCCATCACCACTCATACATATGACATCTTCCACTCTTCAATTAACTGCCATTTTAAAACCTCATTTCTAAATCATTTGAGGAGCAACAATAACTCAATGAATATTAAAACAAGAATGAGAGCAAGGTCATATAATATTGATACAAATATTCCAAATTAATATAAAATTAACATAAGAATATAATAGACTACTTTTCAGTAATCACAGATGAGAGAGGAGGCTGCACCACCACACTAACATTCTCTGTGTTTGATTACGTAGGCGCGGGCACGGTTAGCCTTCTTAATTGTAATAAGACTTTAGAAGATAAGTCTCAGTATCATAACCGCAATAATTCGCATTTAACCCGCAATTAGTCGAGAAAACTTTAGATGACTTTATAATGGCCCAGGATGGCCCGAAACGTGGTATAAATTTGCTTCACCAAATTGCTGGTCAGAGGTGAAAAAAAGGTCTTAAGTTGTGACTGACAGTGGGCGTGTAGGAGGCGAGGCTTCCAGACGACGTGGGCGAACCCCTATGAAGGAAAAACTACATGCTATATTTGGAAGATCACAAATTAGTAACTAATAAAAGAAAATCAAGTTTTGAAAGTTCTAAGCTACTGGACGGAGATATCGAACCCATGCAGAGCCAGTCCTAAAACTAGCAGGCCACTGCGTTATCAACTGAACCATGCCACCATAATCTAACGGTTTGTAAAATTTCCAGCTTTTTTAATTATTTTTTTTTATTTAGGAAACAAAATAAAATTACAAAATTGAGGTATGTTAATTGTGATCTTTGCAATAGCAACAGCGCTTAATTAAGCAGCGACTTTTGTTTACCAAAAAAAAAAAAATAATAAAAAAACAAAAAAAAGCATACACGAACGTCAGTAAATTATATATAAATTCATGTATTTGTGTGTGTAAATATGACAGTATTTAAGCAATTACACGTGTTCAAAATAGTATAATATGTTAATCAGTTTGATAGTATCCTAGTCATTATGCTAATCAGCATGCCAAACTTTGCTAATCAGCATGCCAAACTTTGCTAATCAGCATGCCAAACTTTGCTAATCAGCATGCCAAACTTTGCTAATCAGCATGCCAAACTTTGCTAATCAGCATGCCAAACTTTGCTAATCAGCATGCCAAACTATGTTAATCAGTATACCAAACTATGTTAATCAGTATACCAAACTATGTTAATCAGTATACCAAACTATGTTAATCAGTATACCAAACTATGTTAATCAGTATACCAAACTATGTTAATCAGTATACCAAACTATGTTAATCAGTATACCAAACTATGTTAATCAGTATACCAAACTATTTTAATCAGTATACCAAACTATGTTAATTAATAATATTCCCTTCAGAGGGCAAGGCAGACTAAAATACGGATTTTGAAAGTAATTTCGTATGAGGAGATAGAGCCACTCGATGTAAGGTCAATGAGACCATCCAAACGGAGTTGTGAAAGTAACATCTCGGGCAATTGCAGATATTCGAAGACCGAGTATATTCGGTCCTGCCCATTTGGGGTATAACAATTTAGAATGTTGCAAGGTTGCAATTGTAAAATAAACAAATAAATATTTTTTAAATTTATTATACAAGTAGACAATATAAAAAACATAAATGGAACTGGTTTCTGAACAATTTGTAAGCAGTTATAAAATAGAAATAAGAACTACTTATCAACAATGACACATTGCAATGGGATACAACTTACAAATGAAATATTCCTGAGTTCCCTGAGAAAGAACAATCCTTTTACATCACTAATTTCTGCAATGAAACTTTATGAAACAATTTCTATCCATCTTGATGGATAGTTTACTTTGCATGTGGCACAGGAAAATGAGGATGTGACATGATTATTCTTGTTGCTGCAATACTTGCATGTAAGCAAGTATCTTCTTCTTGTTCAATTTCTTCTTTTTGGATGGTGGC
This sequence comes from Cherax quadricarinatus, assembly GCF_038502225.1. Taxonomy (NCBI): domain Eukaryota; kingdom Metazoa; phylum Arthropoda; class Malacostraca; order Decapoda; family Parastacidae; genus Cherax; species Cherax quadricarinatus. The sequence continues at coordinate 8,755,097 of NC_091322.1, read as the reverse complement.
ATAGCTTCCTCCTCATCTGTTGGCACCTCTCCATCTTGTGGCAAGTATTCATCATCAGTTCCCACCACTTCCAGGTCATCTGGGTCTTGATCTGAGTCACTATCATCCCAAACACAGACAAATTTCGACTTAACTTGGAGGACTCACCGTAGAACAATTTCTGACTGATCTGGAAGGACAATAAAAACGTTCTGTACACACCCAGATCATTACTGAATTCATATATACACTACCAAGTTTTATGGAAATATTTATATACCGAAACTTGAAAACATCACCTAAACATGCAGGACCGAGTGTACTCGGTCCTCTTTTGTTGCACTTTTTTCATTTGCATGGTGCACTCGTAATATGCTTCACAACGCCTTCATATATATATCAAAATATGGCTAAATTATTCATTTATGCACTAGACACACAAATCAGTACTTACCAACATTGTATAGGGTGAAATGCTTCAGTATATAAGGAGCACTCGACCAAGAAACATGAGTTTTGGCCCCGGCAAGGTAGAAGTGTTTACATTCTGCACTCTCGACCAATGGGAAGCCAGCAGCCGCCATCACCGCTCAGTCCGGGCGACTCAGGGAAGGTCTGTGATTGGTCAGAAATAGAGAACGGGAACCTAGATGCGCTGGGGGAGTCGGAGGACATGTGCAAAAAACCACGTTATGAGGACCGACTATACTCGGTCCTGCCCGGTAAAGGGCAGTATACCAAACTATGTTAATCAGTATGCCAAACTATGTTAATCAGTATGCCAAACTATGCTAATCAGTATGCCAAACTATGTTAATCAGTATGCCAAACTATGTTAATCAGTATGCCAAACTATGCTAATCAGTATGCCAAACTATGCTAATCAGTATGCCAAACTATGTTAATCAGTATGCTAAACTATGTTAATCAGTATGCTAAACTATGTTAATCAGTATGCTAAACTATGTTAATCAGTATGCTAAACTATGTCAATCAGTATGCTAAACTATGTTAATCAGTATGCTAAACTATGTTAATCAGTATGCTAAACTGTGTTAATCAGTATGCTAAACTATGTTAATCAGTATACTAAACTATGTTAATCAGTATGCTAAACTATATTAATCAGTATGCTAAACTATGTTAATCAGTATGCCGAACTATGTTAATCAGTATGCTAAACTATGTTAATCATTATGCTAAACTATGTTAATCATTATGCTAAACTATGTTAATCAGTATGCTAAACTATGTTAATCATTATGCTAAACTATGTTAATCATTATGCTAAACTATGTCAATCAGTATGCTAAACTATGTTAATCAGTATGCTAAACTATGTTAATCAGTATGCTAAACTATGTTAATCAGTATGCTAAACTATGTTAATCAGTATGCTAAACTATGTTAATCAGTATGCTAAACTATGTTAATCAGTATGCTAAACTATGTTAATCAGTATGCCAAACTATGTTAATCAGTATGCTAAACTATGTTAATCATTATGCTAAACTATGTTAATCATTATGCTAAACTATGTTAATCAGTATGCTAAACTATCTTAATCATTATGCTAAACTATGTCAATCAGTATGCTAAACTATGTTAATCAGTATGCTAAACTATGTTAATCAGTATGCTAAACTATGTTAATCAGTATGCTAAACTATGTTAATCAGTATGCTAAACTATATTAATCAGTATGCTAAACTATGTTAATCAGTATGCCCAACTATGTTAATCAGTATGCCAAACTATGTTAATCATTATGCTAAAGTATGTTAATCAGTATGAAGAACTAAAGATTTGTGAACTAACGTCAAGAACCAGCCTTGTACTAGGCCATTTGTGTACCCATATGTTCTTGCGCTACCATCCAACTGGTGGAGTCACGATAAGAACCAGTTAAACGAGTCACAGTCTCTCGTGTCATGCTAAGAACCGGTCACCTGAGTCATGGTAAGAACTAGTCAACAGAATCAGCTAACAGAACCGGTCAACACAATCAGTCAATAGAACCAGCCAACAGAACCAGTCAAGAGAACCAGCCAACAGAACCAGTCAATAGAAACAGTCAACACCGAACCAACAAAACCAGTCAACACAATCAGTCAATAGAACCAGCTAACAGAACCAGTCAAGAGAACCAGTCAACACAGAACCAGTCAACAGAACCAATCAATACAGAACTAGTCAACAGAACCAGTCAACACAGAACCAGTTGAAAGTTAAGACACATGTGCAACATCTGGTTATCTTTATTGTAGACGTTTCGCCATCCAGTGGCTTTATCAATACAAATTCTTGGACATAATTAGAAAACAGAAGAAAGATGAGGTAATCAGTCCCTCAGCCTTGGAGGTGGTGTTTACAGCACCATGGGTGTTTACAGCACCATGGTTGTTTACAGCACCATGGTGCTGTAAACAACCATGGTGCTGTAAACACCACCTCCAAGGCTGAGGGACTGATTACCTCATCTTTCTTCTTATGTCCTAGAATCTGTATTGATAAAGCCACTGGATGGCGAAACGTCTACAATAAAGATAACCAGATGTTGCACATGTGTCTTAACTTTCATAGAACCAGTTAACAGAACCAGCCAACAGAACCAGTGAAAAGAAGTAGCCATCAGAACCAGTCAACAGAACCAGTCAACATAGAACCAGTCAATGGAACCAGTCAACACAGAACCAGTTAACAGAACTAGCCAGCAGAACCAGTCAATGGAACCAGCCAACAGAAACAGTCAGCAGAACCAGTCAATACAGAACCAGTTAACAGAACCGGTCAACAGAACCAGCCAAAAGAACAAGTCAACAGAACCATCAGAACCAGCCTACAGAACCAGTCAACAGAGCCAGCCAACAGAACCAGTCAACAGAGCCAGTCAACAGAACCAGTCAACAGAACCAGTCAATACAGAACCAGCCAACAGAGCCGCATTTAACGATCAAAGGGATCAGATAAAATTAGGTGAATAGAGCGTCGGAGAACAGGTTAAGAGAGTCAGCCAGTGGTGGGTGACCTAAACTATCACCCATCACCTCACCTTCCAGTCAGCCAGTGGTGGGTGACCTAAACTATCACCCATCACCTCACCTTCCAGTCAGCCAGTGGTGGGTGACCTAAACTATCACCCATCACCTCACCTTCCAGTCAGCCAGTGGTGGGTGACCTAAACTATCACCCATCACCTCACCTTCCAGTCAGCCAGTGGTGGGTGACCTAAACTATCACCCATCACCTCACCTTCCAGAGTCATCCAGTGGTGGGTGACCTAAACTATCACCCATCACCTCACCTTCTAGTTAGCCAGTGGTGGGTGACCTAAACTATCACCCATCACCTCACCTTCCAGAGTCAGCCAGTGGTGGGTGACCTAAACTATCACCCATCACCTCACCTTCCAGTCATCCAGTGGTGGGTGACCTAAACTATCACCCATCACCTCACCTTCCAGAGTCAGCCAGTGGTGGGTGACCTAAACTATCACCCATCACCTCACCTTCCAGTTATCCAGAGGTGGGTGACCTAAACTATCACCCATCACCTTACTTTCCAGAGTCATCCAGTGGTGGGTGACCTAAACTATCACCCATCACCTCACCTTCCAGTTATCCAGTGGTGGGTGACCTAAACTATCACCCATCACCTCACCTTCCAGTTATCCAGTGGTGGGTGACCTAAACTATCACCCATCACCTCACCTTCAAGTTATCCAGTGGTGGGTGACCTAAACTATCACCCATCACCTCACCTTCCAGTTATCCAGTGGTGGGTGACCTAAACTATCACCCATCACCTCACCTTCCAGTCATCCAGTGGTGGGTGACCTAAACTATCACCCATCACCTCACCTTCCAGTTATCCAGTGGTGGGTGACCTAAACTATCACCCATCACCTTACCTTCCAGAGTCATCCAGTGGTGGGTGACCTAAACTATCACCCATCACCTTACCTTCCAGAGTCATCCAGTGGTGGGTGACCTAAACTATCACCCATCACCTCACCTTCCAGTTATCCAGAGGTGGGTGACCTAAACTATCACCCATCACCTTACTTTCCAGAGTCATCCAGTGGTGGGTGACCTAAACTATCACCCATCACCTCACCTTCCAGTTATCCAGTGGTGGGTGACCTAAACTATCACCCATCACCTCACCTTCCAGTTATCCAGTGGTGGGTGACCTAAACTATCACCCATCACCTCACCTTCAAGTTATCCAGTGGTGGGTGACCTAAACTATCACCCATCACCTCACCTTCCAGTTATCCAGTGGTGGGTGACCTAAACTATCACCCATCACCTCACCTTCCAGTCATCCAGTGGTGGGTGACCTAAACTATCACCCATCACCTCACCTTCCAGTTATCCAGTGGTGGGTGACCTAAACTATCACCCATCACCTTACCTTCCAGAGTCATCCAGTGGTGGGTGACCTAAACTATCACCCATCACCTTACCTTCCAGAGTCATCCAGTGGTGGGTGACCTAAACTATCACCCATCACCTCACCTTCCAGTTATCCAGTGGTGGGTGACCTAAACTATCACCCATCACCTCACCTTCCAGTTATCCAGTGGTGGGTGACCTAAACTTTCACCCATCACCTCACCTTCAAGTTATCCAGTGGTGGGTGACCTAAACTATCACCCATCACCTCACCTTCCAGTTATCCAGTGGTGGGTGACCTAAACTATCACCCATCACCTCACCTTCCAGTTATCCAGTGGTGGGTGACCTAAACTGTCACCCATCACCTCACCTTCCAGTTATCCAGTGGTGGGTGACCTAAACTGTCACCCATCACCTCACCTTCCAGTTATCCAGTGGTGGGTGACCTAAACTATCACCCATCACCTCACCTTCCAGTTATCCAGTGGTGGGTGACCTAAACTATCACCCATCACCTCACCTTCCAGTTATCCAGTGGTGGGTGACCTAAACTATCACCCATCACCTCACCTTCCACTGGTTGCTAAGTCATTCATTTATTTCTTCTTGGATGCCTATAAACCCTTTTCATTCTAATATTTGCTACAAGACAAGGAAAGAAAATACTCAACTCAGGGAAGAAATCTCTAGATTTTTTCCCCTGAGGTATGTGTATTCTCTTCGTTTTTTTATTTTAAAAAATGGCTGCAGAAGTCCGTTTTCGATTTCAAATATGAGAGTCCAGTTCTGTGTATACGAGAGCGTAATTATAGCAACGTGAAGTTCTCTGGCAGAAAAATTGGGCGTGATGGACCTATCAAATAGCTCCTTACACTAGTCTGATATCACGAATAAAAAATTCTTTTTGTGAAGGATTACGTTTGACGGATACCACTGGCGACTTTCAAAATACTCCACACTTGAATTTATAGTGCCATTGGAAAAGTTGCACCGCATATGTTGACCAACACGTGGAATGAACCGGAGTATCTCTTAGGTGTGTTAGGGGCCACCAGAGGTCTACATGTTGAGGTTTCGTGCATTAGACAACCGTGAAGCTGTGTAAAACTATTCAGCTGCCATATGAAGTGCATTTTCACATTTGTTACCATTTTCTTGTGAACAGCAAAATATGAACACTGATTGCACACGAGAAAATATACCATTTTTGTTGGTTTTCTTGTTAGCTCTGACGTGCATTCAGTTGGTGTTGAAATGTGTGATTTACACAGCACTAGAGTACTTTGGTTATCCATGTTTTTAACATAAGAAGTTGCTTACATCATTAATATTTTGCTGTTATCGTAAAAAAATTGGCTATAATCAATATTAATTTGCTGTTATTAGACTAATTTACTGTCATTACATATACAATCGTAACATAAAAATTCTAAATCCATTAGTCGTAATTCAAACTAAATCCATAAATTGTTCGAATTGTTCACGTGAAATTTTCACCCAAGGAAAATTTCTCGGCTATTTAGGCCAAAAATAAGTTGTTGGGTTTTTGGTCCAGCCTTCACAGCTGTTACAGTGCGTATAAAAATGCATGACTGAAATTTCGATATACGCATTGTGATGCCAGACCAAAGCCACCAGTCTGTTGAAATTTCGTTTTCGCGGAGCAATTTTACGAAAATATAGGTTAATATAGTATATAACCTAAGCTCAGATAACGAATATTAAAAAATCATGATATTTAAAAAAATGCACGAAGGACAATCCGTGAGAAACTGGATACACTAACTGGACAATAAGTTGGTTAAACAGCCACTTAGTCCACTTCAGTTCTCCCACCTTCCCTCATGACATATCGACCTTGGATCATGGGAAGGGACACGAGAGTGTACTCTCGCCCTGCTGATAAACAAAATTATAATTTCCAAATTATTATTATTTACTAGTTAGGGGAAGTGGGTAACGAAGGAGTTTGTAAGTGTAGGAAAAATACTGATAGGCGATGTGGAGGGTGATCAGATGAAATAACATGGTTCCTCCCTCCCTCTCCTCTTTCTCCTCTTCCTCCTTTTCCTACTCCTTCCCACATCTTCCTCTTTATCTCATCCAATTTCTCTTTCCTCTTCCTCATCTTTATTTGTCGTCTCACTCCTCCCCTTCCTTTACATATTCACCTTCTTCCTTCACCCTCCCTCCCAGCAATCCTCATAAATTTTTGCCAAGCAACGGTTCCTTCATCAACAGTTTTATTAACACTGTTGCCTTCAGGTAGGGAAGGAGGAGGAGCAAGCAGTCGGGGGGAATACATGATAAGAGAGAGATACATGATAATATATACCTGGAAAGTACTCGAGAGCCTGGCCTCAAATCTGCACACTGCCATAACAACATACTGGAGCGAAAGAGATGTGAGGAAATGTAAAATAAACCCAGTGAGGAGCAGGGGTGCGGTGGGGACAATAAGGGAACACTGTATCAACATCCGGGGTCCCAGACTATTCAACATCTTACCAGAAGATATCAGAAACACTGCTGGAACAAGTGTAGAAGCCTTCAAGAGAAAACTGGACAAGTATCTTCACCAGGTGCCAGATCAACCAGGCTGTGATGGATATGTAGGGCAGCGGGCCTCCAGCAGCAACAGCCTGGTTGACCAGGCAAGCACCAGACGAGCCTGGCCCATGGCCAGGCTCCGAGAGTAGTGAAACTCTCGAAACTTCAGTCATAGAGTCGTCAGGAAGTGGAATAGCCTAGCAAGTGAAGTAGTGGAGGCAGGAACCATACATAGTTTTAAGAAGAGGTATGACAAAGCTCAGGAAGCAGAGAGGGAGAGGACCCAGTAGCGATCAGTGAAGAGGCGGGGCCAGGAGCTGAGTCTCGACCCCTGCAATCACAATTAGATTTGTACAATTAGGTGAGTACAACACAAGTAACGGTGCGTGACTTCTCACGGTGGGTTCACCACATCGTAACTTTTATGTTTTGCCTGAACCGCTGCTCACCACGGCAATGACCCTCCAGGCCCCCTTCTCCTTGTTTACCTTCATCTTTCATACCTCACTCCTACACTCACTTCATGACTTCATACCTCACTCCTACACTCACTTCATGACTTCATACCTCACTCCTACACTCACTTCATGACTTCATACCTCACTCCAACACTCACTTCATGACTTCATACCTCACTCCTACACTCACTTCATGACTTCATACCTCACTCCTATACTCACTTCATGACTTCATACCTCACTCCAACACTCACTTCATGACTTCATACCTCACTCCAACACTCACTTCATGACTTCATACCTCACTCCAACACTCACTTCATGACTTCATACCTCACTCCTATACTCACTTCATGACTTCATACCTCACTCCTACACTCACTTCATGACTTCATACCTCACTCCAACACTCACTTCATGACTTCATACCTCACTCCTATACTCACTTCATGACTTCATACCTCACTCCTACACTCACTTCATGACTTCATACCTCACTCCAACACTCACTTCATGACTTCATACCTCACTCCAACACTCACTTCATGACTTCATACCTCACTCCAACACTCACTTCATGACTTCATACCTCACTCCTATACTCACTTCATGACTTCATACCTCACTCCAACACTCACTTCATGACTTCATACCTCACTCCAACACTCACTTCATGACTTCATACCTCACTCCAACACTCACTTCATGACTTCATACCTCACTCCAACACTCACTTCATGACTTCATACCTCACTCCAACACTCACTTCATGACTTCATACCTCACTCCAACACTCACTTCATGACTTCATACCTCACTCCAACACTCACTTCATGACTTCATACCTCACTCCAACACTCACTTCATGACTTCATACCTCACTCCAACACTCACTTCATGACTTCATACCTCACTCCTATACTCACTTCATGACTTCATACCTCACTCCAACACTCACTTCATGACTTCATACCTCACTCCAACACTCACTTCATGACTTCATACCTCACTCCAACACTCACTTCATGACTTCATACCTCACTCCTATACTCACTTCATGACTTCATACCTCACTCCTATACTCACTTCATGACTTCATACCTCACTCCAACACTCACTTCATGACTTCATACCTCACTCCTATACTCACTTCATGACTTCATACCTCACTCCAACACTCACTTCATGACTTCATACCTCACTCCAACACTCACTTCATGACTTCATACCTCACTCCTATACTCACTTCATGACTTCATACCTCACTCCAACACTCACTTCATGACTTCATACCTCACTCCAACACTCACTTCATGACTTCATACCTCACTCCAACACTCACTTCATGACTTCATACCTCACTCCAACACTCACTTCATGACTTCATACCTCACTCCTATACTCACTTCATGACTTCATACCTCACTCCTATACTCACTTCATGACTTCATACCTCACTCCTATACTCACTTCATGACTTCATACCTCACTCCAACACTCACTTCATGACTTCATACCTCACTCCAACACTCACTTCATGACTTCATACCTCACTCCAACACTCACTTCATGACTTCATACCTCACTCCAACACTCACTTCATGACTTCATACCTCACTCCTATACTCACTTCATGACTTCATACCTCACTCCAACACTCACTTCATGACTTCATACCTCACTCCAACACTCACTTCATGACTTCATACCTCACTCCAACACTCACTTCATGACTTCATACCTCACTCCAACACTCACTTCATGACTTCATACCTCACTCCTATACTCACTTCATGACTTCATACCTCACTCCTATACTCACTTCATGACTTCATACCTCACTCCTATACTCACTTCATGACTTCATACCTCACTCCAACACTCACTTCATGACTTCATACCTCACTCCTATACTCACTTCATGACTTCATACCTCACTCCTATACTCACTTCATGACTTCATACCTCATTCCTATACTCACTTCATGACTTCATACCTCACTCCTATACTCACTTCATGACTTCATACCTCACTCCTATACTCACTTCATGACTTCATACCTCATTCCTATACTCACTTCATGACTTCATACCTCACTCCTATACTCACTTCATGACTTCATACCTCACTCCTACACTCACTTCATGACTTCATACCTCACTCCAACACTCACTTCATGACTTCATACCTCACTCGTATACTCACTTCATGACTTCATACCTCACTCCTATACTCACTTCATGACTTCATACCTCACTCGTATACTCACTTCATGACTTCATACCTCACTCCTATACTCACTTCATGACTTCATACCTCACTCCTATACTCACTTCATGACTTCATACCTCACTCCTATACTCACTTCATGACTTCATACCTCACTCCTATACTCACTTCATGACTTCATACCTCACTCCTATACTCACTTCATGACTTCATACCTCACTCCTATACTCACTTCATGACTTCATACCTCACTCCTATACTCACTTCATGACTTCATACCTCACTCCTATACTCACTTCATGACTTCATACCTCACTCCTATACTCACTTCATGACTTCATACCTCACTCCTATACTCACTTCATGACTTCATACCTCACTCCTATACTCACTTCATGACTTCATACCTCACTCCTATACTCACTTCATGACTTCATACCTCATTCCTATACTCACTTCATGACTTCATACCTCACTCCTATACTCACTTCATGACTTCATACCTCACTCCTATACTCACTTCATGACTTCATACCTCACTCCTATACTCACTTCATGACTTCATACCTCACTCCTATACTCACTTCATGACTTCATACCTCACTCCTATACTCACTTCATGACTTCATACCTCACTCCTATACTCACTTCATGACTTCATACCTCACTCCTATACTCACTTCATGACTTCATACCTCACTCCTATACTCACTTCATGACTTCATACCTCACTCCTATACTCACTTCATGACTTCATACCTCACTCCTATACTCACTTCATGACTTCATACCTCACTCCAACACTCACTTCATGACTTCATACCTCATTCCTATACTCACTTCATGACTTCATACCTCACTCCTATACTCACTTCATGACTTCATACCTCACTCCTATACTCACTTCATGACTTCATACCTCACTCCAACACTCACTTCATGACTTCATACCTCACTCGTATACTCACTTCATGACTTCATACCTCACTCCTATACTCACTTCATGACTTCATACCTCACTCCTATACTCACTTCATGACTTCATACCTCACTCCTATACTCACTTCATGACTTCATACCTCACTCCTACACTCACTTCATGACTTCATACCTCACTCCTACACTCACTTCATGACTTCATACCTCACTCCTACACTCATTTCATGACTTCATACCTCACTCCTACACTCATTTCATGGCTTCATACCTCACTCCTATACTCACTTCATGACTTCATACCTCACTCCTATACTCACTTCATGACTTCATACCTCACTCCTATACTCACTTCATGACTTCATACCTGACTCCTACACTCACTTCATGACTTCATACCTCACTCCTACACTCATTTCATGGCTTCATACGTCGCTCCTACACTCATTTCATGACCTCATTAATTTAATTTCTTTATGAGAAAAGCTAAACCCGTGTGGGTTATTCAGCACTAGGAGTGGTGGAGGCTTGATCCTCCGTCCGTTAATCAGTCAGCCAGGCTGGGGTCGAGGCGAGTTGCTTACAGTGTAAATGGGGTGCAAATTGAAGCGGGTCTATCAGATAGAGTGTAGATAGAAGTTGGTCTAGTAGATGGAGCGTAGACAGAAGCTGGTCTACGAGGTGGAGTGTGAACAGAAGTTGTTTATTGAGATTGGGCGTTTTTCGTACGGGTAGAGGCTGATCTATAACAAGGCAGTGGTCGGTGTGTGGGTACAAGCTAGTTAGTCTATTAGAGAGTGGTTGGTGTGTGGGAACAAGATTGATTATGAAGGGATGGTTGGTTTGTGGGTACAAGCCGGTTTATTAGGTGATGGTTGGTGTGTGGATACAAGCTGGTTAATGAGGTATTGGTGTGTGGGTACAAGATAGACTACGAGAGAGAGTGATTGGTGTATGTCTATAAGCGGGTCTGTAAGTGTTTCTGGAGTTTATCTGGAGAGAGTTCCGGGGGTCAACGCCCCCGCGGCCCGGTCTGTGACCAGGCCTCCTTAGGTCAGTGTCCCAGGATGCGACCCACACCAGTCGACTAACACCCAGGTACCCATTTTACTGATGGGGAACATAGACAACAGGTGGAAAGAAACACGTCCAATGTTTCTACTCTGGCTGGGAATCGAACCCAGGCCCTCACCGTGTGAAGCGAGAGCGTTAACCACCAGGCCAAGTGTAGTTGGTGTGCCTAAATGAAACGATCCTCAACACCATAAACCTCTCAGAGAAGGTTCCTTGATGTTGGTGAGGGGCTCTTGATTTAGGGAATTGGATCTGTGCTCCAGTTCCCCGAATTAAGCCTGAATGCCTTCCACATCCCCCCAGGCACTGTATAATCCTACGGGTTTAGCGCTTCTCCTTGATTATAATAATAATAATCAACACCATAACTTGCGCAAGTTACTCGAGTCAAGGGAACGGATATTAATGTATTACAGTTGCCTTGGTAGTGAGAGAAGACGCGGTACTGTCTGCGTAACCTGGTGATATACCGTTCCGCACCAACACAACAGAAGGCGAGGGTATATCAAAGCGGGGTACCACTTTTTTTTTTGTTCGATCTCCCGAGAGCTAACCATGGCAGCATAGTGTTCTTGGGCGATCTCATACCAACGGAATTTATTTAAGTGTGTTGGGGGTCTATGGAAATCTGGTTAGTGCAATGAGACACAGGGTGGCAGACCTTCACATGATGTATGCATGACAACCGCAGTGAGTTTGTGAAGGTCAGAAACTTGGCATTCACCAGAACACTATTCATCTTCATCTGAAATCTCTGGACAGCTGTCACATTTTTGTTGGTGAGGTGTCAGGAGTCAGCGCCCTTCCCTGTGAACATGAAAAGGCAGTCCAGTTCACAAGCAGTATCTTCTTGTGGGACACGTACCACAGCCATAGCAGATAACTGGACAATTATTTTTCTTTCTCCCATGCCTCCGAAGAAAATTTTGACCAAGAAGAAATGGGGCGGGGGTGGGGGGTGGGGGGTGGGGGGTGGGGAGGAGACCCACTACCTGAAGGAAAGTCGCCCACCTCAGAGCACGTCACTCAAGTCTCACCACCACAATAAGCAGCAGAAAGGACACGGTTTTAAAAGTGGGTATGATAGCTCTTACGAGTCAACTGAAAAGTCTTGTAAATATCATATTCAGCTAGATACACTGCAGGAACTGGTTGTGACCAGCCAGGTGACCCTGAACCCCCCAGGATATATTAATAGAAATATTGTAAGTAATAACAATAGTAAAAGTAATGCTAGTTATAGCAGACGAGGCCTAAATTCTCCTTTCATCTTTCCTCTTAATTATCAATGAATGTTTTAAACGTTATGGGAATAACCTTTCCCACTTTTGAAACTGATAGCACGTAAGGTCTTCTGTTACCCATCTTTCTCACTGACTCCTCCTCCTTCTGCTCTTGTCCCTTCTCATTACCCTCCTCTTCCACTACCGTCAAAAACATCTACGTCATCACTACAATCACCACCACCACCATCACCTTCGCCATCTATACTACCCCACCACTCTGCTGCCGACACCACTGTCCCACCTCACCAAACTCACCTCCTAACACTAACATACGACTTCTTCACCTACAGAAGTGTTACCCCATACACACAGGTGTCCCTTTCAAGTTTCTGCCTTGGCTCGGTGTTTAGCTGGCCGCTGTTACAGTGAGGTAACATCAACTAGTCAGATATTTCCTTAGGGTAGCTTAATTTAGGTCAGTTGCCCCATACCTATTTTACATGCACACCTAAAATTTAGTATATAACAGCTGGTCACACTTCTAGAAAGGAATCACCATATTATTTCTCTCCCTATTTGTACAAGGCTTTAAAATAAAAAAAAAAATGGTGAAAATATAACTTATATATTCTAATGAGTATAAAAAATGTCACTTTCTTAACACACAACAATTGTGAAAGAAAAAAAATCACGTCTTCATCTGCCAGCATCTACAAAAACCAGTGTTATGGCAACCAGCATCTGCAAAAACCAGTGTTATGGCAACCAGCATCTACAAAAACCAGTGTTATGGCAACCAGCATCTGCAAAAACCAGTGTTATGGCAACCAGCATCTGCAAAAACCAGTGTTATGGCAACCAACATCTGCAAAAACCAGTGTTATGGCAACCAGCATCTGCAAAAACCAGTGTTATGGCAACCAGCATCTGCAAAAACCAGTGTTATGGCAACCAGCATCTGCAAAAACCAGTGTTATGGCAACCAGCATCTACAAAAACCAGTGTTATGGCAACCAGCATATGCAAAAACCAGTGTTATGGCAACCAGCATCTGCAAAAACCAGTGTTATGGCAACCAGCATCTGCAAAAACCAGTGTTATGGCAACCAGCATCTGCAAAAACCAGTGTTATGGCAACCAGCATCTGCAAAAACCAGTGTTATGGCAACCAGCATCTGCAAAACCCAGTGTTATGGCAACCAGCATCTACAAAAACCAGTGTTATGGCAACCAGCATCCGCGAAAACCAGTGTTATGGCAACCAGCATCCGCGAAAACCAGTGTTATGGCAACCAGCATCTACAAAAACCAGTGTTATGGCAACCAGCATCTGCAAAAACCAGTGTTATGGCAACCAGCATCTGCAAAAACCAGTGTTATGGCAACCAGCATCTGCAAAAACCAGTCTTATGGCAACCAGCATCTGCAAAAACCAGTCTTATGGCAACCAGCATCTGCAAAAACCAGTGTTATGGCAACCAGCATCTACAAAAACCAGTGTTATGGCAACCAGCATCTGCGTGTTATGGCAACCACCAGTGTTATGGCAACCAGCATCCAAAAACCAGCAACCAGCAAAACCAGTGTTATGGCAACCAGCATCTACAAAAACCAGTGTTATGGCAACCAGCATCTGCAAAAACCAGTGTTATGGCAACCAGCATCTGCAAAAACCAGTGTTATGGCAACCAGCATCTGCAAAAACCAGTGTTATGGCAACCAGCATCTACAAAAACCAGTGTTATGGCAACCAGCATCTACAAAAACCAGCAAAAACCAGTGTTATGGCAACCAGCATCTGCAAAAACCAAAACCAGCGCAACCAGCAAAAAAACCAGTGTTATGGCAACCAGCATCTACAAAAACCAGTGTTATGGCAACCAGCATCTGCAAAAACCAGTGTTATGGCAACCAGCATCTGCAAAAACCAGTGTTATGGCAACCAGCATCTGCAAAAACCAGTGTTATGGCAACCAGCATCTACAAAAACCAGTGTTATGGCAACCAGCATCTACAAAAACCAGTGTTATGGCAACCAGCATCTGCAAAAACCAGTGTTATGGCAACCAGCATCTACAAAAACCAGTGTTATGGCAACCAGCATCTGCAAAAACCAGTGTTATGGCAACCAGCATCTGCCAAAACCAGTGTTATGGCAACCAGCATCTACAAAAACCAGTGTTATGGCAACCAGCATCTGCAAAAACCAGTGTTATGGCAATCAGCATCTGCAAAAACCAGTGTTATGGCAACCAGCATCTACAAAAACCAGTGTTATGGCAACCAGCATCTGCAAAAACCAGTGTTATGGCAACCAGCATCTGCAAAAACCAGTGTTATGGCAACCAGCATCTACAAAAACCAGTGTTATGGCAACCAGCATCTGCAAAAACCAGTGTTATGGCAACCAGCATCTGCAAAAACCAGTGTTATGGCAACCAGCATCTGCAAAAACCAGTGTTATGGCAACCAGCATCTGCAAAAACCAGTGTTATGGCAACCAGCATCTGCAAAAACCAGTGTTATGGCAACCAGCATCTACAAAAACCAGTGTTATGGCAACCAGCATCTGCAAAAACCAGTGTTATGGCAACCAGCATCTGCAAAAACCAGTGTTATGGCAACCAGCATCTACAAAAACCAGTGTTATGGCAACCAGCATCTACAAAAACCAGTGTTATGGCAACCAGCATCTACAAAAACCAGTGTTATGGCAACCAGCATCTGCAAAAACCAGTGTTATGGCAACCAGCATCTGCAAAAATCAGTGTTATGGCAACCAATATTTGCCATAACCAGCAATATGCAAATCAACCAAAATGAGATCGATGGGAAAGAAACGTCTACCAGAACCCTGCAAATCAGTATCTACGAAAACCAGACTTATGACAATAAACATCCATCAAAACCAGATTTATGGTACTAAATATTTATCAAAACCGGATTATAGCAATAAACATTTACGAAAACCAGACTTATGGTAATAAATATCCGCAATCCTGTCCTTATGACAATCAATTTATGAAGAGAAGCTAATGCACTTAAAAAACAACCATACATAATAAAATCAAATTGGATAGGCTACTTTATCTACCCTTTCTGCTATAACCCATTAAGCCTAACTCAAAATATTTTCATATTCTACCCCAAACTTTTCCCTATTTATAAAGGTCATGTTGTGAATTCATTTTAATATCTGTCTTCCTTTCCCTTACCCCACTTCCATCAGTCAGTTACTTCCTTTCCTACGACCTTTAATTTGGTGTGATCCGTGTGCGTGGACTAAGGCCATCCTGAATGACGGTAATTCCCAAGTAACTCCAGTTCTGCTGCGTGAAATCTTTACATTTCCGAAGGTGTCGTAGGTACTGAGAGCACAGTGGAATGCTTGTAGGTATCCTTAACACTGCACTGAAGTCTTCCAGCTCAGGCTGACCGATTTCTCAATTTGATGCTTGAAAACCGTGATGGAATATGAGAGAGAAACACACACTGAGGGTGTACCAAAGTATGTTTAAAAAAAAAAGCTTCAGACAATCCCAGCCAGGTCTTGTGAGGGAAAAGGTCGAGCTTCAGACCAGGAGTGGGTCACGAGAGGCTGAAGCGAACGTCTTGAAGGTAGGGAATCAAGTGGGAGGTTCAGAGACTTGCTGGGAGGTGGGGGATCAGCTGTTAGGTGGGGGAACCAGTGGCTGGGTAAGGGAACACACTGAGTAATAAGAAGGTCAGCTGAGAAGTGAGAGAATCAGCTGGGCAATGGTAGGACAAAACAAATGGAAAGAACCTAATGAGGACTGCCACAATCTGCACAATCACTGCAAATAGTCACTGGAAGCTCTCACTGCCCAGTGGAGACACAGTGACGCGATGTATGACAACACAGTTTGATCTAAGCAGCGGGTTGAACACTTCTAAGAACAACTGATTCTTTCCTTAGAAACACTTAGGATCACATATAACTTACCTAAGAAAACTTAGAATCATCTACCAGCACTTAGAAGCATAATGACTATCAACTAAAAGAACTAAGTAACTTCCAGGATCATCTGACAAATTCTATGAACAACGAAAAATCCTTTAGAAATTTATAGGAACATACGAGAGCATCTGGCAACATTCAAGAGCATTTAGGATCGTTAAGGCTCATCTTACACTCTTTACAGAAGAGAATTAAGGAACAATCAACGATCATTGTGAGTACGATTACAGATTCAGAGACGTGCTGCCCTGGAGTTTTACGACTCACTTGCCGCGAGTTCAATCCTCACCCGTACAGTGGTTTGTTTGCAATTGTGTCATTACGATTTCGTGAGTCAATTTCAGTCACTGCCCCTACGATCCGGTTCCTGGCAGATCGCTTAGGCTGTAGGTGCCAGCCGCACGCGATAAGAGAAGCCGAATTATGAGGTGCAAGTAACAGAAGAAGAGAAAATTAGAAACTTAAGTTATGATAAAAAACAAAGACCTATAAGAAAATAAGAGAATGTTAAGATAGTAAATAATGGAGGGGGATAGAAATGAATGTATAAGCCAGGTATGCAAGGCAATGAATGATAGGGTAAAATAGGGTGAATAAGTTGAGAAACAAGAGTAAAACTGTGTGTGAGAGAGAAAGAGAGAGAGAGAGAGAGAGAGAGAGAGAGAGAGAGAGAGAGAGAGAGAGAGAGAGAGAGAGAGAGAGAGAGAGAGAGAGAGAGAGAGAGATGTGAGGAAAAACCAGCGTCATCTAAGCACCTCAACTAGGTCAACTCCTGGATCAGTCAACTCACGCTCTGGATGCAAGTCACCTGGCCTAATACCCACCTCATAACTCCTCCCACCACCCACAAAACCACCCACACCACCTCCCCACGACAACCCACAACACCACTCATTACACATCCCAATCATCCACTATCCACAACCAACTGAAACCATCTATTAGTCGGCACTCCAGCCACCAGTAACTCATTACCCACCCCATCACTAGCCCTCAATGCCTGTAACAATCCACATCATCCACTTCCACCAACAAGTTTGTCATATGAACCCGGCATCATGCACCCAAACCACCAGATTCGTAATATGGTCTTCCCATCATCCGCATCCACTGCCCGCCCCCGATAACAGACTTCAATACCAGACCCCATCACCAGATGCCATCACCAGTCCCCATCATTTGCCGTCACCACCACTGGCCCCCATCACCTGGTTCCATCCGCACCCATCACCAGTCTCCATTACACATCACGTTGCTTCATCACCTGCCTCCACCACCCTTAGTTACCACAGTGTCATGTACTTAAAGAGGTGCCAGGCACTCTTATGCACACACCTGCAGATACTAGAGTGGGATCAGGTGCAGCCAGTCGCCTCCTCTACACACCCAAAGATTAACAAAGTCTTTCACTGGGCAAGGAAAAACAACGTTCAGAAGTGAGAAATTCCTAGTGATTCGACACGACAGAAGAAGAAGCCAAAGCCATTCAAGAAGCAGTTGAAAGATCCTGTAATATTATCAGACGATCTAAAGTTTAGAAAACCAATCAAAAATGTAGCCACTGTAAATGTGAGAAATCACGAAAGCCCTTAGAATTTCACTATTTTTTAACTGTGGTTATTTTGCATATTGTGATATCACCTGTCTATTGTGATCTTATTGCATGTATATATATATATATATATATATATATATATATATATATATATATATATATATATATATATATATATATATATATATATATGCAATAAGATCACAGTAAACAGGTGATTTCAGAATATGCAAAACAACCACTCTGAAAGAATAGAGAAATTCCAAGCGCTTTCGTGAGTAGTCACGAAAGCGCTTGGAATTTCTCTATTCTTTCAGAGTGGTTGTTTTGCATATATATATATATATATATATATATATATATATATATATATATATATATATATATATATATATATATATATATATATATATATATATATATATATATATATATATATATATATACATATATATAAAGTCTTCAGGAAGAAAGTGGAGAAATTCCTGCAGGAGGTGACCCGATCAGCTAAATAATGTTGCTATGCTGGCCTACTGGCTAAAGGCAGTAACAGCCTGGCAGCTCAGGCGATCACGCCACTGACGAACAGAAGTTCTCAGTAAATTACAGGTGACGGACATCAAACGAGCGCGGGGAGGTTGGTAGGACCACTATGATATGGTCCTAGATGCACTGGAAAACAAACAAAATGCGGATGTAGTATACACAGACTTTGCAAAAGCCTTTGACAAGTGCGACCATGGTGTAATAGCACACAAAATGCGTGCTAAAGGGATAACCGGCAAAGGAGGCAGATGGATCTTCAACTTTCTAACCAATCGCACACAAAGAGTAGTGGTAAACAGAGTTAAATCAGATGCTGCCATAGTGAAGAGCTCTGTCCCACAAGGCACAGTACTCGCACCTATCCTGTTCCTTATTCTCATATCAGACACAGAGATGTAAACCACAGCGCTGTATCATCTTTTGCAGACGATACTAGGATCTGCATGAGAGTGTCGTCCATTGAGGACACTGTTAACCTTCAAGAAGATATAAACCAAGTTTTCCAGTGGGCAACGGAGAACAATATGATGATCAATGAAGACAAATTCCAACTACTCCGTTATGGAAAACTGGAGGAAATAATAACAAGAACTGAGTATACCACAAACTCCAATCACACAATAGAGAGGAAAAGTAATGTGAGAGACCTGGGAGTGGTAATGTCAGAGGATCTTACCTTCAAGGATCACAACAATGCCACTATCACATCTGCTAGGAAACTGATAGGATGGATAATGAGAACATTCAAGACAAGAGATGCTAAGCCAATGATGATCCTTTTTAAATCACTTATTCTTTCTAGGCTGGAATACTGCTGTACATTATCATCACTATTCAAGGCAGGTGAAATTGCAGAGCTAGAGAATGTACAGAGAACCTTTACTGCACGTATAAGTTCCATCAAACACCTTAACTACTGGGAGCGCCTGGAAGCACTTGACTTGTACTCACTAGAGCGCAGGCGAGAGATATATATCATAATCTACACCTGGAAGATTCTGGAGGGACTGGTCCCTAATATGCACACAACAGTCACTCCATACGAAAGCAAAAGACTTGGCAGGCGATGCAACATACCCTCAGTGAAAAGTAGGGGCGTCACTGGTACACTAAGAGAAAACACAATAAGTGTCCGGGGCCCAAGACTGTTCAACAGCCTCCCACCAGCAATAAGGGGCATTACGGGAAGACCCCTGGTTGTCTTCAAGAGGGAGCTGGACAGATACCTAAAGACGGTGCCGGATCAGCCGGGCTGTTGTTCGTACGTTGGATTACGTGCGGTCAGCAGTAACAGCCTCGTTGATCAGGCCCTGATCCACCGGGAGGCCTGGTCGTGGACCGGGCCGCGGGGACGTTGATCCCCGGAATTCCCTCCAGGTAGACTCCAGGTAGGCCGCCTCAGGTGGAGAAGTCAGCAAACATAACCAAGAACCACCTCAAAATTGAACAGTGTGCAGAAACTGCAATTTCCCAGAAACTTGGTTACAGTAAGACTAGTAAGATGATCTGCAACAGGATTATTAATAGACTTTGGCGCTCTCAAATAATTCTGTGATAATAGCATTGCCAATACTGGCAGGCACCATATCTAGCCTAAGTGCCTGCAGGATTGCTAGTGGGGCTAAGGAATAAAAGTTCATACCACTGATTCCACATAATATTTATGTTCATTACTAGTACATCAAAGGAACTTACACAGATGTTTACAGCGTAATAAAATCATTCAGAGCTGCAGATTATAAAGACAAAAGCAACAGATGACAACTTTATTCAGATGTTTCGCTTGTTTACCTGGAGTTTACCTGGAGAGAGTTCCGGGGGTCAACGCCCCCGCGGCCCGGTCTGTGACCAGGCCTCCTGGTGGATCAGAGCCTGATCAACCAGACTGTTACTGCTGGCTGTACGCAATCCAACGTACGAGCCACAACCCGGCTGGTCAGGTACCGACTTTAGGTGCTTGTCCAGTGCCTGTTTGAAGACTGCCAGGGGTCTATTGGTAATCCCCCTTATGTATGCTGGGAGGCAGTTGAACAGTCTCGGGCCCCTGACACTTATTGTATTGTGTATCAGTTTTTTTCAAAACTTTCCAATTACTGACTTGTCAGTATTCCCATACCATTTACTGCTACAAAATGAAGAATCCGATGTATCATTAGATACATCACATTCCAAACATTCCTTTTACCAACACTTAAATATTTTTAGATGACCGGAGCTGTTACACACACATTTGCCCAGGAAGGCGGGGTAGGGGTCGGCCTAGGAAAGGTTGGAGGGAGGGGGTAAAGGAGGTTTTGTGTGCGAGGGGCTTGGACTTCCAGCAGGCATGCGTGAGCGTGTTTGATAGGAGTGAATGGAGACAAATGGTTTTTAATACTTGACGTGCTGTTGGAGTGTGAGCAAAGTAACAATTATGAAGGGATTCAGGGAAACCGACAGGCCGGACTTGAGTCCTGGAGATGGGAAGTACAGTGCCTGCACTCTGAAGGAGGGGTGTTAATGTTGCAGTTTAAAAACTGTAGTGTAAAGCACCCTTCTGGCAAGACAGTGATGGAGTGAATGATGGTGAAAGTTTTTCTTTTTCGGGCCACCCTGCCTCGGTGGGAATCGGCCAGTGTGATAATAATAATAAAAACGACTACCAACATTTCCATAGCAACTGTTTGTGCAAGTAACCCACAACAATCAGCTAACACACACATGGGTACTGATTTTTATTGCTAGGTGGACAGGGGCAGCAAATATCTAAGAAAAACGCCCCCTTACGTTTCGCAGGCCTGAGGTTCGAATGTGAAACCTTTAGATTGTGAGCCGAGCGGTCTCACCAGTGAGCTACCGGTCACCCACAAAAGATAGTTGGTTAAGAGGCGCTTGAGTTTCCCTGTTTCCTAATATTATGTTTAATTTTCCCCTATATCTATCTTGTCCATAATTACTATAGCATTTGTTTTGTCTGCTTTCGTAAGGTGACGTCCAGAATCTTTCCTTAATTCATGGTATAACATAACAAATGTCTGAGGACAACTGTGTTGCAGAGGTCTGAGCGAATTTCAGACCTCACTTGTCAAAGATTTGCTATTTTATACCATGAATTAAGAAAAGATTCTAGATTTCACCTTACGAAAGCAGACAAAGCAAATGCTATAGTAATTATGGACAAGGTAGATTATAGGGGAAAAATAACATTATTAGAAAACAGGGGAACTGACTTGCCCCTTAAGGGGAAGGGGAAATGTGTCAGTTATCCTGTTTATCCTACTCTTGGCTCGCGAGTGTAGTCTCGACGAGCAAGCGTGCTGTATCTCACGGCTACAATATTTTTGTCTCATTCCTTCTCATACTGAGATCAGACAGCGTTATTTATATATAAATTACACGGAGTATTTCTCAGCTGAGCCTCCGGAAAGAAGCATCTTAGTGTCACAAAGTTCAAAACGAGGGTTAATGAGTGACTGGGGCGACAACGGTATAAGACACGGTGTTAGGGTGTAAAACCTGGTGTAGGAGCAGGGTGTTGACACAGGTGCAGGAAGATGTTAAGGCAGGTGAGGTTTAAGGAAAATTCAACGTGTCTTACATTTACGCTTCTCACTACTCAGTTTTCTAGTGTAATCTAAATAAAAGCAAAACATATACAAGAATTCTAGCAATGAATACAGAGCACCCTGCTGAGCGAGCGGAGGGCGGACGCAGGTCTCGCTTAGCAAAATTCACAAGAACTACCTCCAGCGAGGCACGACAACGAGCTCGGGAAAGCAGACAAGGTTGTCACGTTTTTGCGGTAAAATAACAATCTCGTATTGATTGTTGATGTTTTATATAAAGGTAATTGAGACCCTTTACGTGTTCATTACTGAATCTGGTCCGTATTGACAGTTGATTCGACACGAACAGGTAGCTGGTGTTTCACCATATGAAGGTGATGTTTCACGTACAAAGAGCTGGTGTTTCACATACAGGTAGCTGGTGTTTCACGTACAAAGAGCTGGTGTTTCACATACAGGTAGCTGGTGTTTCACGTACAAAGAGCTGGTGTTTCACATACAGGTAGCTGGTCTTCACGTAAAGACAGTTTGTCTGTAATATGCTGATTCATAATTCATTATGCACTAATAATGCTTGCCTGCAGGATATTTGCAACACCTCAAACACCAGTAGTTAACAAATCATGTTGCTCACCCTTGTAAATAATTCACCTGCTGACGTCATCATTCGTTCTGACACAATACCTCACGTCTGACATAATTCCTGCTGATAATACCTCACGTCCTGAGATCATTCATGCTGACGCAGTGCCTCACGTCTTGACGTCCTCATTCTCGTTAGCACATGACGCAACGTTCTGACATCATTCGAGCTGACAGATAATTTCTAACATTACCTAACATTCAGACAATGCCTCACGTTCTGACATCATTTAAGCTGACAGATACAATACCTCACATTCTGACGTCATCCGACGTTGGACTCCCACTGATATGCTGCAGACAACGGTGAAAAGACACGTTACAGAACGTTTCGCTCTTTGCATACCTTTAACATGCCATGTTTCGCTCTGTGTTAAGTTTTATCATGTTTCACTGTGTAGAACTTTATTGAAGTCTATTTTTTATCTTTGCAGAGCTTTACTAAGTCATGTTTCGCCCTGTCTAGAGCTTTATCAAGTAGCGTTTCGCTCTGTATAGAGCTTTATTGAGTCTCCATTTCCTTTGTAGAGTTTTAGCAAGATATGTTTCGCTCTGTGTAGAACTTTATATCTTCATAAATCTCTACACAGAGCGAAACGTCGTTCCAGCAAAATCTTATCAGTGTGCCTTTTCTTCTCTAGATAACAAGCGCTAATTTTCTCCCATTTTTCTCGTAACTCTGCCCTGGTCAGGGCGGAATCCTAGTGCCTCTTTCCGAGCCATGTTCGTCATCTTGGGCCTCTCATAATCTCCTCTAGGTATCTTTCTCATTAGTTTCGCATCATCTGCAGTGTTACGTTGGATTCAGCTTAAGCTGGTAGCTCATTCATATATAGCAGGGATCCAAGCGTTGATCCTTGGAGGACTCCACCCACTTTTATAGCAGGGATCCAAGCGTTGATGCTTGGAGGGCTCCACCCACGTTTATAGCAGGGATCCAAGCGTTGATCCTTGGAGAACTCCACCCACTTTCATAGCAGGGATCCAAGCGTTGATGCTTGGAGGGCTCCACCCACGTTTATAGCAGGGATCCAAGCGTTGATCCTTGGAGAACTCCACCCACTTTCATAGCAGGGATCCAAGCGTTGATGCTTGGAGGGCTCCACCCACGTTTATAGCAGGGATCCAAGCGTTGATCCTTGGAGAACTCCACCCACTTTTATAGCAGGGATCTAAGCGTTGATCCTTTGAGGACTCCAGCCACTTTTATAGCAGGGATCTAAGCGTTGATCCTTTGAGGACTCCACCCACTTTTACAGCAGGGATCCAAGCGTTGATCCTTGGAGAACTCCACCCACTTTTATAGCAGGGATCCAAGCGTTGATCCTTGGAAAACTCCACCCACTTTTATAGCAGGGATCTAAGCGTTGATCCTTTGAGGACTCCACCCACTTTTACAGCAGGGATCCAAGCGTTGATCCTTGGAGAACTCCACCCACTTTTATAGCAGGGATCCAAGCATTGATCCTTGGAGAACTCCATTGACTTTTATAGCAGGGATCCAAGCGTTGATCCTTGGAGGACTCCACCCACTTTTATAGCAGGGGTCCAAGCGTTGATCCTAGGACTCCACACACTTTTATAGCAGGGATCCAAGCGTTGATCCATGGAGGACTCCACCCACTTTTATAGCAGGGATCCAAGCGTTGATCCTTGGAGAACTCCACCCACTTTTATAGCAGGGATCCAAGCGTTGATCCTTGGAAAACTCCATCCACTTTTATAGCAGGGATCTAAGCGTTGATGTTTGGAGGACTCCACCCACTTTTATAGCAGGGTTCTAAGCGTTGATCCTTTGAGGACTCCACTCACTTTTATAGCAGGGATCCAAGTGTTGATCCTCGGAGGACTCCATTGACTTTTATAGCAGGGATCCAAGCGTTGATCCTTGGAGGACTCCACCCACTTTTATAGCAGGGGTCCAAGCGTTGATCCTAGGACTCCACACACTTTTATAGCAGGGATCCAAGCGTTGATCCATGGAGGACTCCACCCACTTTTATAGCAGGGATCCAAGCGTTGATCCTTGGAGGGACTCCACCCACTTTTATAGCAAGGATCCAATGGTTGATCCTTGGAGGGGTTCCACCCACTTTTATAGCAGGGCTTTAAGCGTTGATCCTTGGAGGACTCCACTCACTTTTATAGCAGGGATCTAAGGGTTGACCCTTGGAGGACTCCACCCACTTTTATAGCAGGGATCTAAGCGTTGATCCTTGGAGGACTCCACCCACTTTCATAGCAGGAATCTAAGCGTTGATTCTTGGAGGACTCCACCCACTTTTGTAGCAGGGATCTAAGCGTTGAGCCTTGGAGGACTCCACCCACTTTTATAGCAGGGATCTAAGCGTTGATCCTTGGAGGACTCCACCCACCTTTATAGCAGGGATCCAAGCATTGATTCTTGGACTCCACCCACTTTATAGCAGGGATCCAAGCGTTGATCCTAGGACTCCACACACTTTTATAGCAGGGATCCAAGCGTTGATTCATGGAGGACTCCACCCACTTTTATAGCAGGGATCCAAGCGTTGATCTTTGGAGGGACTCCACACACTTTTATAGCAAGGATCCAATGGTTGATCCTTGGAGGGACTCCACCCACTTTTATAGCAAGGCTCTAAGCGTTGATCCTTGGAGGACTCCACTCACTTTTATAGCAGGGATCTAAGCGTTGATCCTTGGAGGACTCCACCCACTTTTATAGCAGGGATCTAAGGGTTGACCCTTGGAGGACTCCACCCACTTTTATAGCAGGGATCTAAGCGTTGATCCTTGGAGAACTCCACCCACTTTCATAGCAGGAATCTAAACGTTGATCCTTGGAGGACTCCACCCACTTTTATAGCAGGGATCCAAGCGTTGATCCTAGGAAGACTCCACCCAGTTTTATAGCAGGGATCTAAGCGCTGATCCTTGGATGACTCCACCCACTTTCATAGCAGGGATCCAAGCGTTGATCCTTGGAGGACTCCACCCACTTTTATAGCAGGGATCCAAGCCTTGATTCTTGGAGGACTCCACCCACTTTTATAGCAGGGATCCAAGCATTGATTCTTGGACTCCACCCACTTTATAGCAGGGATCCAAGCGTTGATCCTAGGACTCCACACACTTTTACAGCAGGGATCCAAGCGTTGATCCTTGGAGAACTCCACCCACTTTTATAGCAGGGATCCAAGCGTTGATCCTTGGAAAACTCCACCCACTTTTATAGCAGGGATCTAAGCGTTGATCCTTTGAGGACTCCACCCACTTTTACAGCAGGGATCCAAGCGTTGATCCTTGGAGAACTCCACCCACTTTTATAGCAGGGATCCAAGCGTTGATCCTTGGAGAACTCCACCCACTTTTATAGCAGGGATCCAAGCGTTGATGCTTGGAGGGCTCCACCCACTTTTATAGCAGGGATCTAAGCGTTGATGTTTGGAGGACTCCACCCACTTTTATAGCAGGGTTCTAAGCGTTGATCCTTTGAGGACTCCACTCACTTTTATAGCAGGGATCCAAGTGTTGATCCTCGGAGGACTCCATTGACTTTTATAGCAGGGATCCAAGCGTTGATCCTTGGAGGACTCCACCCACTTTTATAGCAGGGGTCCAAGCGTTGATCCTAGGACTCCACACACTTTTATAGCAGGGATCCAAGCGTTGATCCATGGAGGACTCCACCCACTTTTATAGCAGGGATCCAAGCGTTGATCCTTGGAGGGACTCCACCCACTTTTATAGCAAGGATCCAATGGTTGATCCTTGGAGGGGTTCCACCCACTTTTATAGCAGGGCTTTAAGCGTTGATCCTTGGAGGACTCCACTCACTTTTATAGCAGGGATCTAAGCGTTGATCCTTGGAGGACTCCACCCACTTTTATAGCAGGGATCTAAGGGTTGACCCTTGGAGGACTCCACCCACTTTTATAGCAGGGATCTAAGCGTTGATCCTTGGAGAACTCCACCCACTTTCATAGCAGGAATCTAAGCGTTGATCCTTGGAGGACTCCACCCACTTTTATAGCAGGGATCTAAGCGTTGATCCTTGGAGGATTCCACCCACTTTTATAGCAGGGATCCAAGCGTTGATCATAGGAGGACTCC